>NW_006921727.1:7885095-7898936 GCF_000298275.1 Orycteropus afer afer | reverse complement strand
TCAGGGGTCCAAGATTATCTTCTGTGTCTGTGTTAATTGGTTTCCCTTTTCTTTGTTGAAGAGGGTCTGTGCAGTCCTTCTGCCTAGTCCGCCATCTTGCCGGAACCTAATCATTTTATTTAGTGGCAAAAAGTTTACATCAGACCACCATTTCTATCATTGAAATAATTTTTTTCTTTTCCTTTATGAAAAGAAACTGTACAAAAGTAACTGGCTATAAAGAATATAAAGTACTATGTTATAGTGAAAAATGTTCAAAATTACCTGAAACGAAAAGACAATGTTACATGACTTGTATATTTTTTGCATGTATAAAGCAATTTTCCTTGAGATGCTGTGCTGCTCATTGATTGATCTATAAAACATTATTAAAAAAATTTATCTATAGGCATATCTCATTTTATTGTACTTTACTTCATTGTGCTTTTCAGATACTGCACTTTTTATAAAATGAAGGTTTGTGGCAACCCTGCATCAAGCAACTCTATTCATGCCATTTTTCCAACAACATGTGCTTGCTACATGTCTCTGTGTTGCATTTTGATAATGCTCACAATATCTCAAACTTCTTCATAATGCTATTGCACACTTAACAGATTACTGTATAGTGTAAACATAACTTTTCTATGTACTGGGAAAACAAAAGTTTTGTGTGATTCACTTTGTTGTGATATTTGCTTTATTGCAGTGGTCTGGAACTGAAACCACAGTCTCTTTGAGGTATGCCCTGTAGTAACATGTTGTTGTTATGTGCCATTGAGTCGGCTCAGACTCATAGCAACCCAACATAGAACAGAACAAAACACTGCCCAGTCCATTATATCAGTGTTTCACTCGCTGCTATTCATAAAGTTTTTACTGGCCAACTTTTTAAAAGTGGATGGATGACCCCTTCTTTCTTCTGAGTCTTTCTTAGTCTGGAAGCTCCACTGAAACCTGTCCCCCTTGTGTGACCCAGTGGCAGTCTCCAGTCTCACAGCAAATGCAAGCCACCACAGTATGACAAAGTGACAGACAAGTGGTGGTATAGTGACATGGTATTGTCTGATTCTGTCTACTGTCTGCTATCTTCAGACCTCTCTTAAATACATGTTGTAAAACTATGTATATGTTCTTAAGGATTAAAAATTAAGTAAGTCTCTTTTGTATAAACTGGAAGTTAGAAGTCTTAGTAGCTATCTCCCTCTTCTTTCTTTCTTTTTTTTTTTTTTTTTCCCTATAGCTGATAGTAATTTCCAATATTTGGATAATTCCAATGTCAGAGACAGAAAATAAATGATAGGGTTTGAATAAGAACCTACATGGATTTTCTAGAGAATGTCTTTTGGTCTAACAGATCTTAAAGAAGGAACCCACTATACATTTTGTTGTGAAAAAAGTGAAGCTAATTTGATTCTGCACTACTCTTATGTTCTCATTGGTGAAAACATGTAGCTACTAACATGTTGAATTGAATGAGGATTATTTACTCCTCACAACCTTCTTAACCAGATTATAATAAAAACAAATTACTGTCAAGATTCTGCCATACATCCCAACAATAGCAGAGATATATACCCACCAGCCACTCTTCGGAAGGAAGGTTGGGCAATCTATTTTCGTAGTGATACCGCCTCGGAAACCCAAGGAGGTGTCGCTATGAGTTGGGTCTGACTTGATGGCAAATAACAGCAACAACAACATATGCTAAGGAGGTATAAACTAATTCATAAGCTCTGTAAGCTTCAGGAAGCCTCAAGTCCCTGTCTTTAAGGTGTTCCTATGTTCACCTTGGGTGAAAAATTTCCTAGAAACTCATATGATAATATTTTGGAGGTAGGACTCTGTTAACTTTACAGTGGGTACCAGAGAAGGAGAAATCCTCCTACCCAGTAGCTGAATATGGCAATGTTTAAGAATCAGTCCTAGGGGACCAAGGTCTGAGTTTAGCCTTTTTGCCTTGAGAGATGAATATAGACTGTGGGGTATAAGAGGTGAAGAGTAACTTCAAAATATTTTTTTTTGTTGTTTTTGTCATATGCCGTTGAGTCGGACCCAACTCATAGTGACCCCTCCTTGGGTTTCTGAGACAGTATCACTACAGAGGTAGATTGCCCCATCTTCCTTCCGAGGAGTGGTTGGTGGGTTTGAACCACCAGCCTTCTGGTTATCAGTCAAGTGCCTTTGGCACTATGCTACCACAGCTCCCTCAAAGTATTTTAGCTAACCCATATTGAAAACTATTAATTTAACCAATAAAGACCGATTATTTATATCCATTATGCTAATTAATGGAGAATATTTTACCAATGAAAGTCCATTTCTGACATTCATTATACTAATACTCAAAAGCTCTAGTGTTGATCAAAACATGGATAATGGAAACACTTGTAGCTGCTGCCCTGGAGTCTGGCCTTTCAGAGTGAATGCTCTTGACTACCCCTGGGGTGTGGATTCCTGATTGGAGTAAGTAACTGCCTGCCCTAAAGTGAGCACAGATATTTATAACACAATGCTTATGATGAAGCATTTTTAAATAAATTACAGACATCATATCATCTTTTCTCAAATCAATAAAACCAACTATTTCAATCTCCAAATTATGATTTGCCCATTTTTGTTTTAAAGGCTGATACATTGAAAAAAACTCCCTTAATTTTAACTATCATTATATTTTTCTTTGTCAAGATCCTTTATGAGTAATTAATTTGGCTAACTCATTTTGAGGTGTTTCATGCATATTTCACTGAGATATTCAGGTGTCTGTTCTCCTTTTTCTTGACCTCTCAAAAGTATTCCTTAAAGTTGACAACTTCTGCTTCTTTTGTTTTTCATGACACCACTTGCTCCTGAATTCGCTGCTTCCTCACGGGCCACAATTTTCCAGTTTCTTCTTTCAGATATCCATCATCTGGACTGTTTTGAGCTCAATGCTGGGACCCTTTCTCTTACTTATATACACTTTCTCCAACAGCTTCTTATGTAGTGTCAAGACTTTTGAAAAATACATGAGTGCTGATATCTTCCAAATTCATGCTCCAGCCCTGACTTAACTCTGGACTTTAATAAACTACTGCTTATTTGACATCTCTTTTAGTATGTCTAATTTAGATCTAATCTAATTCTAAAATCTAAAATATACAAAGCAGAACTCTTGATTTCTCGGTTTCTTGCCACAACCCATTCTTTATTCCTATAATGGCTCACTGTCCTTTTGCTGAAACATCCTTGATTACTCTTTTTTCCTTTTTCCCAAAGCTCAGTCCTTAGCAAATCCTATTGGCTCTGCCTCCAAAATATATCCATCCATCCTCTCTACTATTTTACTAACTCTTCATTGCTCTGGGAATGAACAATTCCAGCCAGCGCAGCAGGAGTTGATGAGAGCAAAAATGTGGGCAGAGACATTTCAGATAACGCCGTGTAGACCACAGAAAGAAGTTTAGATTTTATTCTAAATTAAATGGGAAACAACTTGAAGATTTTAAGCAGGGAGTAACATGATTTATAGTTTAAAAGGATGAAGGATACGCTGGAGTTGGGAAGGAGTGTAGCAAAGGAGTAGATTGGGTTTCTGAATTATATGGAAGCCAATGCCTTCCTGACTAGGGTCAGATGTAACTGATATGTTTTATTTTTATGTTTTTGAATTTATTGTTGTGAAAAGATAGATGAAACAACCTTTGCCATTTCAACATTTTTCACGTGCACATTTCAATGAGACCAATTACATCAATTATGCTATGCTACCATAACCAATGTCTATTGGATTATGATTTATTTTCAAGAGACCAACTCTCAAGTGAGATTAGAGTGCAGGAAGTTTCTCATAGGTAACTCTGCCTTGATATTAGGAAAAGATGCCCAAGAAATGGATCTTTTGTTAATATTATATTTAGTGCTAATGATTTGAAACACTTGACTGTACTATGAGGAACTTGTACATAGACCAGGAGGCTGTTGTTCAAACAAAACAAGGGGATACTGTGTGATTTAAAGTCAGGAAGGCACTGCATCAGGGCTGTATTCTTTCACCATACTTATTCAATCTGTATGCTGAGCAAATAATCCAAGAAGCTGGACCATATTAAGAAGAATGTGGCATTAAGATTGGAGGAAGGCTCATTAACAACCTGAGATAAGCAGATGGCATGGCTTTGCTTACTGAAAATGAGGATAACTTGGAGCACTTACTGATGAAGATTAAAGACTATAGTCTACAGTATGGATTACACCTCAATATAAAGAAAACAAAAGTCCTCACAACTGGACCAATAAGCAGCATCATGATAAATGGAGAAAAGTTTGAAGTTGTCAAAGACTGCATATTGCTTGGTTCTACAATCAACACCAATGAAAGTAGCAGTCAAGACATCAAAGATGCATTGCATTGGGATAATCTGTTGCAAAGGACCTCTTGCAGGTGCTGAAGAGCAAAGATATCTCCTGGAAGACTAAGATGCACCTAACCCAAGCCATAGTATTCTCAATCACCTCAAATGCATGGGAGAGCTGGAGAGTGAATAAGGAAGACTGAAGAAGAGTAGATGCTTTTGAGTTTTAGTGTTGGCAAAGAATGCTGAAATTACTGTGGACTGCCAAAAGAATGAACAAATTTGTCCTGCTGGAAGGGTAGCCAGAATGGTCTTTGGAAGTGAGAATTGCCAGACTTTTTCTCACCTACTTTGTTTATGTTGTCAGAAGGGACCATTCTCTGAAGAAGGATGTCATGCTTGGTAAAGTGGATGATCAATGAACAAGGGGAAGGCCCTAAACAAGATGGATTGACACAATGACTGCAGCGATGGGCTCAGATATAGTAGGGATTGTGAGGCTGGCACAGGACTGGGTGGTGTTTTGTTCTGTTGTACATAATGTCGCTGTGAGTCGGTGAAAACTTGCCTGCACATAACAACAACAACAACAACAACCAATGATTTGAGGGACCCTGGCCAATGGCTTTCTTTTGACCTGTATTGTAGGTCAGAGAAGGGGCAGCATTTTTTAAGACCTTTAGGACCTTTGTTACTTCTATTCCCTTCTGTTATGTTCAACAAGCAAGATTCATAGAGTATGATGAAAAATTAGTCTTGTTGCAGCCATCTCGGTTACAACTATTGGTCTCTACTTGTTAGGAGCAAGCAAGAAAGAAAGAAACCAATGTCTCAGACAAGAAACTAGCCTACAGAGCTAATAGTCTACACAAAACATGGCCTCATCTACCTGAGATCAGAAGAACCAGATCAGAACCATAACAGAGGGACCTACGACAGATGGGAGAAAAATGTGGAGCAGATTAAAATTCTTCAAAAGTCCAGTCTTACTGGACCAATTGAGACTAGAAGACACCCTGAGACTATCACCCTGAGAAACTCTTTTAAAGTTTGGACTAAAACTATCTCCTGAGGGCCACTTTTAGTGAAATAACAGATTGGCATAAAATAATGCATCTGTGAGTGCAGTGCTTTATTAAAAATAAAACCACCTAGCTGAGACCAAAATGTCAACAATTACCCAAAAGCACAGATGAGAAGATAAAGGGGCAGGGAAACCAGAGCACTGGGAATGGAACAACCAGAACATAATAGAGAGAATGTTGACATATCGTGAAAATGTAACTAATGTCACTGAACAAATTGTATAGAAATTGTTAAAAGGGAACTTAACCTGTGGTGGAAACTTCCACTGAAAACACAATAACATATTATTTTTTTAAAAAAAAATTCAGTGTTGTTTTGTCCCACTTCTCCTTTAAAAATGGTCAGGGAAGTAGAGCCCTTGCCATTGAATGAAAAGTTGAATTGCTGCATACATTTCCTGTTGCCTGGAGGTAATAAAAAGTGCTGGAGTCTTTTTAAGTTTTGTGCCACTTAGTGTCTATCTGGTTATGAAACGTGTCTAATATTGTGAAATAATTAAAATGCTGAATTTGATTTAAAGTTAAATCATTTTGCTGCAGCAAAAAGCGTGCGGGCCAGGAAATAGGTGGTTTTCATCTCTCTTTCCATGGTTGTGGAGTGGCAAAATGCATGGAAAAGAGATGAATAGGTTCAAATGCGTAGACTAGATTTCCATTCATTAAGCAGAATGCTGAACTGAGAAAATATTGTACATAGCTGAGGAGGCACAGTTGTAAAATTTTTTTGATGAAACTATTAAAAAAAGTCACAGGGCAGCTAATTATATAAGTGAGTTTAGAGACATTTTGGCTAGAAGTTAAGCCAGTTCCCTTGAAATTCTAAGTATGTGTATTTTTCCCTATGATTTTATGAATCAAAAGTTAGAATTTATTTTGTTTAATTAAGGGCCCCTGGTATGATATAATGAAGTCCTGATGGAGCAGTGTTTAAGTACTCAGCTGCTAACAAAATGTCCAAAATGTTCCAACCCACCAGTCTTTTCACAGAAGAAAGATGTAGTAGTCTACTTCCATAAAGATTTATAGCCTTGGAAATCCTATGGGGCAGTTCTACTTTCCTATAGGGTCTCTATAGGTTGGAGCTGACTCAGTAAAATGTTTAGAGATTTGGTGTGATCTAGCAATTATAAGCTTCTCTCAAAAAAGATTTCACCAAAATGGAATCTCTTTTGCTACTTCAGTGTGATACTTAAATTTGCACAAATTACGTTTTAAAAAGGGATTTAATATATTACTAGTGTACTATTTTCACAATATCTTAGTGATTGTTTTGAGATAATAATGATTCACCATTGGTTTCTTTTGAGTAATTTATGTTACGTGTTCAGTTAACAACCAGTTTCAGGTACTAGTTAAGAAATATTTGTAATACAAATAGATACAATCTTAATGGTTTCCTGAATTTTTCACCTGATTCAAATCCTGAAGAAAAAAATAGAATTCATGTTTTTAAGATGAATTCAAAGAAATGGCTTTATATTTTTGGTCCAAAATTATGGTCTACTTGCTCTGGTTATATGCAACTAATTATGCTTACTTATAAAATTTATTAGTTAGATTTTGTTTAATGACAAATGTCACAAGTTGATTTAATCCCTGTTTTATAACATATCTTTGAAAATACATTACTAATTTTTTGAGAGTGATCAGTCAATAATACTTTGGTAATCTAGTTTTCATGTTTTCCAAATTCTCTCTGTTGGATCATAATGTAAATGTTAAAGATAGAATCTCATGGAACAAACCTGGAAGAGTTAAATATATAAAGAATTGACATCACCAAATGTAGATTATTATCAGATTGGCACTAACATTTTTTTCCATATTTGAAAAATCAAACACAAATTTTGGTATGGTTTGCATCATACTACTAAAATTTGCATATTTATCTCTTTACATGTTATTTTGACAGGTTGCCTTAGAGATGGTCAGCATTATGAGGAAGGATCAGTAATTAAAGAAAACTGCAATTCCTGGTAATGAATTAAGTGACATAGAACAGTATTCCACTGTCTGTGTATGTTTTCTTCAAATAACAGAAATATTTGTGAAACTAAAGATATTTTAAAATACATATAGATAAAGCTGTAAGATATCACATATCTGTAAGGTTTTTTTTTTTGTAAGCTTATTTAATTTTAATGCATGTGGAAATATAATCATGAATGTATCTTTTAATGCTTGATTTTGATATCCTGATAATAAGCATTCACAGTACCAAAAAAAAAAAAAAAACCTCACTGCCATCCAGTGGATTCCACTCATAGCAACCCCTCCTTGGATTTCTAAGGCAGTATCTCTATGGAAGTAGATTGCCCAATCTTCCTTCCAAGGAGTGGTTGGTGGATTTGAACCACTAGCCTTCCAGATGTATATTAAGTGTATTTCTTAATGATAATCATCCAGATATTTCACAGGCAAATCATGTTTCCTTGAGTACAATAGAAGTATCTAGAATAACTGCTTTGAAAGGATAAGCCTGCAGAAAGTTTCCAAATACAAATGCAGTGATTTATTGTCTAAATTATCTTATGTTTTAAACATTCAAGGAATATGTGGTCATTTCATTTATTAATTGCCTGTAGTAGAAGATAAGAGCATCTTGAGTGGTACCTAACACATGTGTTAAGATTTACTTTACTAAGAATCAAGCAGCCACATCACTAACATTAATCTAGAAATTATATTTCATACCTTAACAATGTGTTACTGTTGATATTAATTTTGAAAGTTATTCCATTAAGCACTCCCCATTTTTATATTTTTTTCTACCTTTGCAGCACATGCTCAGGACAGCAATGGAAATGTTCCCAGCATGTATGTCTTGTTCATCCAGAATTAATTGAATATGTCAATAAAGGAGACTATGGGTGAGAAAATCATACTTCTGTGTTTTCTGGCACTCCCGTTTACTCTTCTAGTTTCAAATGATGTATTTCTTATCATTTCCTTCTAAAAATGCTCATGATTTAAAAAGAAAGAGTAGGAGAGAGATGAGAGATTGAAAGGCATGTGAAACCAGAACATATGAGAGATAAACATTAATAATAGAAAAATTTAAAAAAAAAGAGAAGGAAGAAACAGTAATTGTCTAGATCTTTATAACTGAGCAGTGTCATGTTATGAGTGTAGAGAGTGAAGGGAGTTTTACTTTGGATAAAACCAAGAAGTGGGAAGAATTTATTTATTCTTGTTAATCATCTTTCCCTCCCCTTCTGCTCTGACCTAGCCAATCACCCACCATGGTCAATTACCCTGGATAGAATCTACCCCTAAAATGACAATATATTATCCTGATCATCCCCCCAAAATGGTCTATCTATACAATTTCACTGAAATGACTGACATTTAACCAATTTCACCTGAAATCAAGTCAAAAGACAGATTGAGCCACTCTCCTTTGCTAGTTTATTAAAGATAAGGATTAATGGCACTTAAATATTGGAAATAATTGCCTGATGCTCTCCTACAAATAAATAAGTTAGGTTGTTCCTCTGTATACATAGAGAGAATTAAGATGTTAGTACCAACATTGGCTTTTCTTTATAGAACTGAAAGGAAGAAGGATAGGCTGGTTGGTATCTGCCTCAGGAATTCTTCAGTGCTATTTCACATTTCAAAAAAATATTTCACTTAAGAAGATCTATTGTAAGGAAACTAGAAAAGGGAAGTAATTCTGAAATGTGCTTTTTAAAAAAAATACAAGTATTGCTTCCTTCCACACATAAGACATTTGTTTCCCAGCATAATGGGGCACTGAGTTTCAATGTCTTCAAAGCCTTTTTTGGAAGCCATGGAATATAGAAAGTCGAATTTGTTGTCATTAAGATTCTTAAACCACCCTGAACTCTTGAGAGAGACAATTTCACCAACATTTTAGGTGACAACTTGATAACATTGTAAGTATTTCTAGGGGAAAAAAAAATTATACTTTTCTGTGGGTAAATGATAATTAAATCATTAAAAGAATATCAGCGTATGTGTTATCATGAGAAATGATCTGAGTCAGGTTCCTAACAAGATTTAAATACTTCACTTTAAGAAGCATATGCTTCTAAGAAATGATAATACAGCAGCCTACCTTCTTCTTTTGTTACAGAAGTCATAGTCTCACCTCAAAATAATGTGAAAGAAAAGTACACATAAGAGTACACAAGTTGTGAGAATGCTACCTTCCTTGGAAAGAGGAACTTTCTTCCCTAGAATATTCTAGGACTACTTAAGAAGCATGGGTTTGCCATTCTCAGCTCTTCTCTACTCCTGAAGCTCAAATTGTTTTTTTGTGGGAAAATAGAGTTAGATCATTCAATACATATTAAGTGTCTTTCTATATAGTGTACATACCACCTTTGCTTGAAAACATGTATTTTCCATATCCTCATAACATTTTGGATCCAAGTCTTTATTCATTCTGCATAACCTACTTCAGCATTAATATTGAGTCTCTGTGTTATTTTTCAATGCAATCAATTAATATCAATGAAACTGGTTACACATGTGGTGCTGCTGAGGGTACAAATAAATTGTTGCTGTGTTAAAGGAATTTACCACCTAGTTGAGGAGTCAAAATACAACTTTATAAAAGATTTCTATTGATGGGCCGTATCTGTGTACCAAATTAATGTTACAAGTAATAATCAACAAAAGGAAATAACAGCTATTTCAGTTCTCTGCTGCTGTGTAATAAACCACTCCAGAATTTAGTCGTGTAAAACTATAGCTTTTCACTGTTCACATCAAGAATTTGGGATATACTCAGTTGAGCTTCTTCTTTCTGCTAGCCTCTCCTGGAATCACTTATGTGTTTGTAGACATTCAGAGCCTCAGCTGGGGTTAGGTTAAGATGGCTTTATCCCTATGTCTGGTGGTTGGTGCTAGTTGTTGGTTGGGCTGTGTGTCTCCAGCAGGTAGCATTGGCTTCTATACATCACGACAGTATTCTAATCGGGTAGAGTAGAAACTATAAGTTCTCTTGACAACTAAGCCTGAAAGTTGCACAATATCAATTCCACTGCATTTTGTGTTCAAAGCAATTCACTAGGCAAGCCTGTATTCAAAGACTGGGTAAATAGATGCCTCCTCTTGATGAGAAGAGCTGAGAATATTTTATGGTCATTTTCAATTTATCAAAACATTTCTACAAATTATTTTTCTCATGAAATAAAAATGTACAGGCTACTGAACATTTTTGTCTTGATGTTTCACAAGTTTCTAAAATGAGCACACACGAAACAAAAGGGATTGACTTTCTACCTATCCTTAGTAACCAGCATCATCCTTTACCTGGTCAATCAAGCGAGACAATTTGAGATTTCTTTCTTTCTTCCTTCCCCACCGCTTCCACACTTCCACTTACCAACCTTGCTAATTCCCTCACTCAAATTTTCTCTTATTTATTTCCTCCATTCCTATGCTGTATTCCAGTGCATTTCTTTGTCAAGCATAGCTTTGAAGTGGCCTAACTGGTCTCTCGGTTTTCAGTTTGATCAAACTCCAATCTATCCTTTATACCTATATCCTTCTAAAACAAAGCTTTGATTCTGCCACTCATGTTCTTAAAAATCTTCAGTGATACTCCATTGGATATAATGTATACTTCTTTGCATAAATAAAAATCTGGCCAAATGTTTCTTACTGCCTTATCTTTTACATGCTTTCCAGTTCTTGTCCCTAGATATTTCCTCATAGTTTAAACAGTAAACTTATATAAATATGCCACTCCTTTTCAAACCTGCATGCTTTCCTCAAGAGTTGCCTTTATTTAGAATAAATGCTTCTTTCACATCTGGCCACCAAACTCATTCTCATCCTTCAAGAGTGAGCACTAAAGTCACTTTCTGTAACAAATATACCAACTCCTCCAGGCAGAGTTATATTTATATTTTAGACTATGATAATACTTTGACATACTGCTAATAAATGACACACAGTGAAGTCATTTTCACTTTTGTAGTCCTTGTTAGGGTATGACTTCCTTGAAGTAGAGAAATTTTATTCATTTCTGTCTCTATTATTTACCAGGGAAGCTCTGGTGGGTTAGTGCCTAGGTCATTTGACTGCTAACCAGAAGGCTGGTGGTTCGAACCCACCAGCCACTCTTTGGAGGGACCATTGAGCAATCTACCTCAGTAGTGATACTGACTCAGAAACCCAAGGAGGGGTCGCTATGAGTCGGATCTGACTTGATGGGAGGGAGTTTGGTTTTTTGGTTTATTGTTTAGCAGAGAATATGATAGAAAATCCCCTACTTTTCAAAAGTTCACTTTATACCATTTCATTTTTATGAATGCCTTACATTAATACCTGTTTTCAATAGCCAAATGAAATCCAAAGAGAATTTTCCCTTTTACCAAAAAAAAAAGGAGAAAGGTTTAATGTTTGTTTTGCAGCGAGCTCTTAAAGAAGCAGCGCACACCCTTAGCAGTGAAAGGGGCATTGCCAAACTCCTTCCCTAGGCCCTATACTCAGTATCTAAGAATCAAACCACCATAGCTTCATACTACATCTGTGAACATGTTGTTGTTGTATCCCGTGGAGTTGGACCCGATGCATAGCGACCTCTCTTATGGTCTAAGCCTATGGGTTTCCAAGGCGGTATCACTACGCAAGTAGATTGCCCAACCTTCCTTCCCAGGGGTGGCTGGTGGGTTTGAACCACCAGCCTTCTGCTTAGCAGTCAAGTGCCTTAGGCACTATGCTACCAGAGCTCCCATGAACACCCTATATTAGTGTTATTTTAGGTTCTGTGTGTTTTGGGCATGATTTGGTAGGTTATTGTCCAGGTCTGGGAATGCTCAAAAATGTTTCCAGTATGAATTAACTGTAATTACTTCTTTGCTTTATGTTATTTTGGCTTACAAAAGGTATCATATGCACACACACACACAGACGCATACACATAGTTTACACACACACACACACACACAAAAAAAAAAACCCCAAAAAAACTAAACTCATTGCTGTGAAGCCAATTCTGACTCAAAGCAGTACTATAAGACAGAGTAGAGCTGTCCTACAGGGTTTCCAAGGCTTTAATTTTTATGGAAGCAGACTACCACATCTTTCTCTCAGGGAGTAGCTGGGCAGCTTGAGCCTCTTACTTTTTGGTTACCAGCCGAGTGCTTAATCACTGTGTCACCAGAGCTCCATTTACACACACACACACACACACACAAAACCCACACACAATGTGGAGTCCCTGGTTGGTGTCACCAGTTAGCAGACCTGGTTGCTAACTGAAAGGTTCAAGTCCACCCAGAGGCACTATGTAAAAAAGGCTTGGAGATCTACTTCTGAAAAATCAGTATTAAAAACTCTATGGAGCAAAGTTCTACTGTGAGACACTTGTTGACTCAGAATTAACTGGATAGCAAGTGGGTTACATGTACAATACTTATCATCACTGTGTAATAAATTCATTTTTTTCTATTATTTTTCCCTACTTTCTATTTGATTTTTTATTAAAATGCTGGTCCCTACTCACTAAAATGTGATTAATTAAATGACCAGTGAATGTCTCATAATTGAAAACTATTCCTGTGGGTTACCAAAAGCACACGTTGCTGACTTTATCGTTTTATGTAAGGCTGCTTCTGTTACTTTCATAAATAATATTATAATATCTAATATAGTAAGAGTTTTCCTTATTAAAATTCCTTAAGTAATGGAGACATCTTATTAAAATTGCAGCTTAAAGTTGCTTAAGATGTCATGAGCTAACAGATCTTAAAAAAGAAAAGCATTAACTTGCCAAAAATTTTATTGAAAATTGAGCTGTATCTTTCATCATTCATAAGAGCCTACCACATTACAAACAATTTTGGTGATAAACACAACAGAATAAAGTTTGGATCTGACTTAAATTCTTAAAATATATCACTTAAAACTAGATAATTCAAACAAGCAATGATTAAATTATTTTCATCTTTCTCAATTTCTCATCTCCTATTATCTTTTAAAGAATTTTTATTGTCTACATATTTAAAATTTTGTAAAGCTTATTTTTATAAGAAAGGACACAAAATATTTATCTAGAAAAATGCACTTTTTTGATATATATTTTTACATCAATTGATTTTATATTATTAACAAAAGCTAAAATTATTGAATATTTACTGCAAATTAGCTGAAGTAATATATAACCGTATTTCGATGTCTAATCAATTAGCACTGATGTAATCTTTTTTATTAAAAAAAATACAATTATTTTTGTCCTCAATTCTTCATAGATACTTTAAGGAAAAAAAGAGAGAGAGAACAAGCTGGCCAACTTCTTTTGAAACTTAAATTGTAAATGAAACAGATTACCTAATTTAATCTATAAACACATTTCTGCCTATCTAAGCTTCCTTCTAAAATGAATTCAATGCCGTTTAAAATAAACTGCATATATTGTCCTTTCCATTGTGCAAAGATGTCATATTCTTTTTTTTTTTTTTTTTTT
>NW_006921727.1:7871394-7877345 GCF_000298275.1 Orycteropus afer afer | reverse complement strand
TATCTTCTGTGTCTGTGTTAATTGGTTTCCCTTTTCTTTGTTGAAGAGGGTCTGTGCAATCCTTCTGCCTAGTCCGCCATCTTGCCCTGCCTCCTCAGATTTCATATTCTTAATTTAATTCATATTGATATGATCTTAGGGTCCTCATGAGTCATTAAATGATTCAGAAGGACCTAATTCAGGAAGAGTTTCTCATGTAATTGTTTATTAATCAATAGTAAACACTTTCATTAAGAATTTGTTTTAAGAATGTGTTTGATGAAGTAATATTTTCCATTTTGTGACGTTAGCTGCAATTTTTAAGTGAGCTTTTATGGCTCAGTGGTTACAGTCCTTGGTAGCTAAGCAAACGGTCAGCAATTCAAACCCACCAGGTGCTATACAGTAGAAATATATGGCAGGCTGCTTCCATAAATATTTACAGCCTTAGAAACTATATAAGGCAGTTCTACTCTGTCCTATAGGATCACTGTGAATTGGAATTGACTTGATGATCATGGGTTTTGGTTTTTTGAGGGGACTTGCTGAAATTTTTAGTGTATAACTTAGGAAATATATATATGTAATTATAAAAGTGATATGCATAACCTATACATATGTTTGTTCTTCATTTGTAAGGCAGATGGACAGCACAGAACTACAGCCAATTCTGGGGAATGACTTTAGAAGAAGGTTTCAAATTTCGCCTTGGCACCTTGCCACCTAGCCCCATGCTTCTGAGCATGAATGAAGTGACAGTAGGTGCTCTCTTTGATTTTTATATGTTTGTGTGTGTGTGTGTATAGGATAGTTGTATGTATATTGAAAGTAATGTCAAATAACTAAATTAATGAGTTTTCAGCACCCAAGAGATATAACTCAGTATATAATTTTTCCCCAAGGTTACATTCCACAAAAGTTTCATGTGGCCTTTGAAAATTTACTACAATCAATTAGATATTGTATCTTTTTTAATAAAATGATGGTGTGTTCTTTCCAACTGGAAATTATTTTTTTGAAATACATATTTCTGGTTATTGGTGGTTCAGTGACCCAAAGCTTAAGCAAGACATGAATCGTTCTTATTTGTCTTTGTTTAAGTATCTTGTGAATTCATCAAAACTTTGTTTCATTTTCACATGAGGATGAAGTGAATGTCAGTAACTGAACATACATATGCTATGATGATTAGCAAATGTTTGTCCTAAAAAATAAAATTCCATTAAAAGATGTATTGGGTCTGAACCCATCAGCTGCTCTGCAGGAGAAAGATACAGCAGTTGGCACCTGTAAAGGCTAGAGCCTTGAAAACCCTATGGTGTAGTTCTACTCTGTCCTGTAGGATTGCTATGACTAGAAATTGACTTGGCAGCAATGAGTTGTTTTTTGAATTGTCCGAAAGGATGACAGTTTGAACCCATACAAAGGCAACATGGAAGGAAGGCCTGGTGGTCTGCTTCTGACAAACTGCAGTCATGAAAACCCTATGGAGTACAGTTCTACTCGGCAACACATGGGCTTGTCATGAGTTGGAAGTGACTTGATGGCAACTTCTACTGGCACTAGCATCATCTGATAATAGGTACCTTGCATGAACAGACATCTACCTCTCTAGTTTTCCCAAATTCTAACTCTAACACACTGGTTTACTATACATTACATGGTATCTCTGAGTCATGTACATTTTCCAGTTGAGGTGGTGATTGAATTCAAAGTCTAGTACAAACACCTAGGGTGAAGTGATACTCCTATACGGCTGACCCACAGCCTCTTCACTCTAAATTAAGACATCAGATTCTAGGTGTCTAAAAACTCTCAACATCTCAGAGTAGCTAGATGGTTTTTTGCTGCTGGAAGAGTTATAAACCCACAGGTTTCTCATTAAACACTGAATGTGCTTTTCTTTCAAGTGATGTAATAAACTGAGTCACCAACTCAACTTCCAGTAGTAGGGCCTACTAACTTAAAACTGTGACAGAAGATAACAATCACTGGCATTTATTGAGTAGTTGGTATGCTGTACACTTTCATACATTAACTCTTAATCCCCACCACAGCTTGATGTAGTGGATATTATTATGATCCACATTGTAGAGATAAGCAGCCGAGACAGAGAGGTTATGTCACACTGAGATGGTTGAGAGAAGTTAACAGGCCATCGCAGAATTTCTTAAATTGCAGAGCTAGGACATCTAAAAATGTCTAACAAAACAAACCCTAAAGTTTTAGCAGTGTCAGCTTTGACCAATTCAAATTCCAAACAGCAAAAGAAAAGTCTTTTAATCCCTTAACCAGGGTTAATTTACTGAAATGATCAGCTTATATATATATATTTTGGTCTTTCCTACAAGCAGTAAGATAAAAAAAAAAAATCTTCACAGGCATGGCTCAGACTCATAGCCCCAACTGTGTGATCAATTGCAAAAGAATGACTATGTTTTGTTTTGTTTTTCATGATTGTCCCCAGCTTAAAGACTCCTAGTTTCACTTTTCTTTCCAAAGAGTCATGTTCTTTACCAGAACGTAAAACCAACCAATCAACAAAGGCAGCAATGTTTAAGAAAAGAGTTGTCCATTTTCTGAGGATTGTTCTTTCATTAGCTTTTATTGAGGGCCACAAGTGGCCAAACAATCAATTGGGTGTCTATAAACATTTCTTGGAGGCTACATCTGACATTTCTTTCTTAAGCTTTAATTTTCACAACTTGGAATGTTTTAAATTAAAGAGCAAATGAGGTACATTTCTTTCCCAAGTCACCACTCACCATAGCCTAGAAAAAGAAATCTAATTCTAAATCCTTTATTGGCTCCTGGGGATTTGTTTGCATAAAAGTCCTCGGTGTGGTGGTATTTAAATGAAAAATCTTAATGACTAGTACTTTCAGAGAATTTAAACTATGTAGGGCTATGAATTAATGTTGGGAACTCTGGTAGCGTAGTGCCTAAGGCACTTGACTGCTAACCAGAAGGCTGGAGGTTCAAACCCACCAGCCACTCCTTGGAAGGAAGATGGGGCAATCTACTTTCGTAGTGATACTGCCTCAGCAACCCAAGGAGGGGTCGCTATGAGTCGGGTCCAACTCGAAGGTACATAACAACAGCAACATGAATTAATGTGATAGAGTGGCATTCTAGAAAAGTAGTAAGGAAAATTAAACTGACCTATAAGAGTTCCATGATCCATTTATGATATAAACCAAGGCAATAGCTTCTTAATCCTAGGGTAAAGTAGCTTGAGGACTGAAGGCCTTTCAAAAAGTTTCTGAGTATTGCAATTGTCCTAATATTTTGTCAGATAGAAGAGATTCAGAAATACAAGTACTTCTAGGAAGAAGATGATGTCAATATAAACTGAGTTAAGCTGGTAGCTGTAGTCAGAGCTAAGAAATAAGTAATTTCCTAGGATGGTGACTGCACAGAAAATAGCCCAATACATGATATCAAACTGCCTCCAAGTATAGTAAAAATGAATTGTTTTTCTGAAGGTATGCTTCAGCACAACCACTTTTTTGTTTGTTTTTTGCTCTTTAGTTTTTATTATGCCATTTTCAACACAAGGTGGGCTGTAAGTAGACTTAGGTCGGGCAGTTGCTACAGTGCTATGATTTCAGGCACACGTGGAATTCCATTGCAGCACACCTCTAAAATCTTTCCTTTTCCTTGGACACATTGCCTTGATGAGAGTTGGGGTTTATGAAATTCTTCTCCCTGTGCAGAAAAGATGTATCTTCAGTCATCTCATTCCTGGGAAATCTCTTCTCTAACCCTGTCTGGTTTCCTGGCTCCAGTCCTTAGCTTAAGTCACTAGTTCCCATAAGGTGTCTGCTGATCATAAATTAGTGGAATATCAGTACGTGTCATACAAAGAGTTACATGATCATATGTATTTGAAAAACCTCTTTAACCTACAGATCTCTGGATAGTGCAAATGGTTATGTGCTACTACAAAGACACAAACAGGGGTGCCTCAGAAGAAAGCCTGTGATCTGCTTTCAAAGGGTCACAGACTTGGGAACCATATGGAGTGCAAATCTCTGAAACACACAGTATTGTTATGAGTTTAAATTGACTAGATGCAACTGTTTTTATTTATTTATTTTTCTTTGTTTATTTTACCTATAGGAATTTGTTGATCTTTAGACAGAGAATGGTCAGACTTCATCTCTTGTACTTTGATTATACTGTGAGAAGAGACCAATACCTTGAGAAGGATATCCTGCTTGGTAAAGTGGAAGATCAGAGAAAAAGGAGAAGACCTACAATAAGATGGATTGACACAGTGGTTGTGATGATGGGCTCAAGCATGGGAACAGTTGTGAGGATGTTGCAAGACTGGGCAGTGTTTCATTCTGTTGTACATAGGATCACTATGAGTCAAAACTGACTCTATGGCACCTAACAACAACAACAAGATAAGAATTACTTCAATCCAAATGAGTTTGTTTTCAAGGTATGATTAGTAACAATGAGGAATAGAAATATGTTGATAGTAGGGGACTGGAAAAAGGTAATTTGGAGGTTTCAGGGTGTAGTATTTCCTGGATAGTGTGGTGCAATTGTTAGGTGCCATTGAGTCAGCTCCAACTCATAGTGACCCTGTGTACAAAAGAATGAAACTGTCTGGTCCTGCACCAGCCTCACAATCCTTGCTATACCTGACACCATCATTGCAGTTACTGTGTCAATCCATCTCATTGAGGGCCTTCCCCTTTTTTCACTGACCCTGTACTTTACCAAGCATAATATCCTTCTCCAGAGAATGGTCCCTCTGACAACATGACCAGAATAGTCAGACAAAGTCTGGTTATTCTCACTTCCAAAGAGTGTGCCGGCTGCACTTCTTCTAGGACAGATTTGTGCATTCTTCTGACAGTCCATGGTACTTTCAGTATTCTTGGCCAACGCCACAACTCAAAAGCATCAACTCTCCTTCAGTCTTCCTTATTCATTGTCCAGCTCTCACATGTATATGAGGCAATTGAAAATACCATGGCTTGGGTTAGGCACATCTTAGTTTTCCAGAAGACATCTTTGCTCTTCAGCACTTGAAAGAGGTCTTTTGCAACAGGTGTGCCCAGTGCAATACATTGTCTGATTTCTTGACTGCTACTTTCATTGGTGTTGATTGTGGAACCAAGTGATATGAAATCTTTGACAACTTCAATCTTTTCTCCATTTATCATAATGCTGCTTATTGGTCCAACTGTGAGGATTTTCATTTTACTTATGTTGAGTAATAAACCATGCTGCAGTCTGTAGTCTTTAATCTTCATCAGTAAGTGCTTCAAGTCAATCTTCACTTTCAGCAAGCAGGGTCGGGTTGTCTGCATATTGCAGGTTGTTAATGAGTTTTCTCCGATCCTTATGCCACATTTTTTTCACATAGTCCAGCTTCTTGTATTATTTGACCAAAAACCAGAGGAACTGTGAGATGCCATTGAGAACACCATACATGAAGAAAGCAAAAGGTCATTAAAAAACAGGAAAGGAAGAAAAGACAAAAATGGATGTCAGAAGAGACTCTGAAACTTGTTCTCGAAATGAGAATAGCTAAAGCAAATAGAAGAAATGACAAGATAGAGAACTGAACAGAAGATTTCAAATGAAGAGCAGCTCAAGAAGACAAAGTCAATTATTATAATGAAATTTAAAAAGATCTGGAGTTAGAAAACCAAAGGGAAAGAACAAGCTCAGCATTTCTCAAGCTGGAAGAACTGAAGAAAAAAATTCAAGCCTCAAGTTCCAATATTGTAAGATTCTATGGGCAAAATACTGAAGACACAAGATACATCAAAAGAAGATGGAAGGACTACACAGAGTCATTGCATCGAAAAGAATTGGTTGATGTTCATCTATTTCAGGAGGTGGCATATGATCAAGAACTGATGGTATTGAAGGAAGAAATCGAAGCTGCACTTAAGGAATTGGCAAAAAAACAAGGCTCCAGGAATTGATAGAATACCCACTGAGAT
>NW_006921727.1:7864702-7866399 GCF_000298275.1 Orycteropus afer afer | reverse complement strand
CCACCAGACACTCCTCGGAAGGAAGATGGGGCAATCTACTTCTGTAGTGATACTGCCTCGGAAACCCAAGGAGGGGTCACTATGAGTTGGGTCTGACTCGATGGCACATAACAACAACAATAACAACAGATTTACTCCTATGCTATCTTTTATGAACCTTATGGTTTTGGGTTTTACATTTAAATCTTTGATACAACTTGAGTTTGTTTTTATGTATGGGGTAAGGTATGGGTCTTGTTTCGTTTTTCTGCAAGTGGATATTCAATTTTGTCAGCACCATTTGTTAAAAAGGTTATCTCTTCCTCATTTAATGGCTTTTGGTCCTTTGTCAAAGATCAACTGTCCATACACGGTTGAGTCTATTTCTGAGTTTTTGTTTCTGTTCCACTGGTCTATTTGTCTATCATTGTACCAATACCATGTTGTTTTGAGTACTGTGGGTACATAGTTTATTTTGAGTGTGAGAGTGTGAGACCTCCTACTTTGTTTTTCTTCTTTGGCAGTGATTTGTTTATGCGAGGTCTCTGTCCTTTCTGTATGAAGTTAGTGATTGGTTTTCCCATGTCACTTTAGAATGTTGATGGTATCTTGATTGCAATTGCATTGAATGTATAGATTACTTTGGGTATATTGACATTTTCACAATATTCAGTGTTCCTATCCATGAACATGCCACATTCTTCCATTTATATAGGTCTCTCATAGTTTCTTGTAGTAGTGTTTTATAGTTTTCTTTGTATATGCCTTTAGTGTTCCTAGTAAGATTTATTCCTAAGTATTTTATCTTTTTTGTAGCTATTGTAAATGGTATTGATTTCCTTTCCAGAGGTCTCTTTGTTGATGTACAGGAAGGCAACAGATATTTGTATGTTGAATTTGTATCCTGCCACTTTGCTGAATCTTTGTATTAGCTCCAGTAATTTTTTTTTTTTTTTTCTGAGTCTCTTGGGTTTTCTGTTTATAGAATCATGTCGTCTGTGAATATAGATAGCTTTACTTCTTATTTGCCAATTTGGATGCTTTTATTTCTCTTTCTTGCCTTATTGCCCTGGCTAGGACTTCCAATACAATGTTAAATACAAGCAGTGATAGAGGCCATCCTTGTCTGGTTCCTGTTCACAAGAGTAATGCTTTGAGTCTTTCTCCATTAACAAAAATGTTGGCTGTTGATTTTGCATATATTCCCTTTATTATGTTGAGGATTTTCCCTTCTATTCTTATTTTGCTGAGAGTTTTGAACAGGAGTGGGTGTTGAATTTTATCAAATGCCTTTTCTGAATTAATTGATATGAATATATGGTTCTTTTCTTTTGTTTTATTTATATGACAGATTACATTGTGTTTCTGATGTTGAACCATTCTTGCATACTTGGTATGGATCCCACCTGGTCATGGTGTATTGTTTTTTTGATATGTTGTTTAATTCTGTTGGTTATGATTTTGTTGAAGACTTTTGCATCTCTATTCATGAGGGACATTGGCCTGTAGTTTTCCTTTTTAGTGATGTCTTTACATGGATTTGTTATCAGTCTTATACTTGCTTCATGGAATGAATTTGGGAGCATTTCATCATTTTCTAGGTTCTGGAATAGTTTGAGTAGTATAGCTGTCAGTGCGTCCCTGAACATTTGATAGAATTCTCCACTGAACTTCAGTGAAGCTGTCTGGGCTAGTACAATTTTTTTTTTTGGGGGGGG
>NW_006921727.1:7861452-7864561 GCF_000298275.1 Orycteropus afer afer | reverse complement strand
TGATGTCAGATGGATCTTGGCCGAAAGCAAAAAAATACCAGAAAGATGTTTACTTGTGTTTTATTGACTATGCAAAATTGTTCAATTATGTAGATCATAACAAATTATGGATTATATTGAGAAGAATGGGAATTCCAGAACACTTTATTGTGCTCATGAGGAAACTGTACATAGACTAGTATTCTGTTATTGGAACAAAACAAGGGGATACTGTATGGTTTAAAATCAGTAAGGGAGTGCATCACGGTTGTATCCTTTTACCATACTTATTCAATCTGTACGCTGAGCAAACTTCCTGGATAGACATCCTCAATGAGGGTAGACAAAAGGAAACAAGGACTTACTATTTTCTCTGGGTAAAAACAGAGTAGGCTTGAGGAAGTAAGAGAATGGAAGAAAAAAAGCTGAGAGGGCTTCTGCCTAGACTATGCAGCTCCATGATGGAATTAGAGAAGAGAGCCCCCTCTGAGTGGACACAATCTTTAGGGCACAAGACTTGGTGAGGAAAAGGTTCTTTTGTGGGAATTAGAAACAAAGATTTCCTCTCCAGAAAGGGTTACATACCAGAGTAAAGGGCCTGGCAACATAAGAAAGATGAATTCCAGCCTCTACTTGACACTTGACCTGGGCTCCTTAGGGAAGATTACAATTTACAGAACTACAGGCATTGGGGTGGGGTGGGGGAAGTGTACTGAAAATCTACTTCACATACTGTAGCATTTTGTCCAATGTCAACTCATGCTTAACTTTTTCCTGTTCAAAGTGATGTGTCTTAGTTAGACATATCTTTAGTTTTGGAATCTGTGTCAATGTAAAATTGTTCTACAGTAAAAATATTAAGAATGGTTGGATGAATCAACTATTCTTTATCAGTCAGTGTAAGCTTTGTTTGTTTTATGGATAGACTCAAAATGTGACCGATTGAGAGCTGCCCTCCAGGAAAGACTATAGCTCCTCACAACAACTTAAAACAAATTTAACTCATAGCTCCTTGTCACATTATGGTACAAAACAGATTTTGACAGTTTAACCTTTAGGGTTTTCACAGGGTTCAAAACCTTAGGTCAATATTTCTCAACATTTGCTCCATGGATTGCCAATCTTACAGTATGCTCTAAGAAAAAACTTATCCCATCTGTGGTCAAATGAATTTGTGAGATGATGCATCATATCTCCCTTCTGAAGATTCACATATTTATTATAGAGAACACTGAGAACCCTTCTTACATTCATCTTTTTTTTCCCCTCATTATTTCTTTTTTTAAATTTTTTTTATTGTGATTTGGGTGCAAATTTACAAAGCAGATTTGTTTTACTCTCAGTAGTTCACATACATTTGATTTCACAGCCAGATTACAATCCCCAACCATCAAATGCTCTCCTCCTTTCTCTTCCCTGTGACGACCACTTCCCTGTGTGCTTTTATCCATGTATTTTGTTTGTCCAACTTTCCCTCTATGTGAATGCTGTCCCTCTGATGTCTCATGGCTGATTGATCTAAAGGGTTCATCTCCATAGGGTAGGTGGGTGCATCTCTCTAGGGTAGGTGTTCTGCTTGTAGGTTTTTCTACTGTGGGGCTGAGAGCCATTCCATGGAAGTGAGTCCATTTCCAGGCCTGAGAATAACCCAGGGCGATAGTCTCAGGGGTTCCACCAATCTCCATCTGACCAGAAATTCTGGTCATTTTTGTCTATTTGAAATTTGTTCCACATTTTTCCTCCCACTTTATCCAGGATTTCCACTTTTGATCCCTTTCTGAGTGGTTGGTATTGGTAGCCGGCACCATCTACTTGGTCTGGTCTCAGGGCTATGAAGGGTTGAAGTCCTCATGGTCCATCATATTTTAGGATTAATTATTTCCAAATGACTGATTTTCTTCACTTTTCTTTGCCCTAGACTGGAGGAGACAAATAGTTGCATCTTAGATGGCCACTTGAAAGCTTTTAAGACCCTAGTCACTATTCATCAAAGCAGGATGTAGTACTAGATTTTTATGTATGTCAATTGAGCACGATGTCATCTGAGACTATGGTCCTGAACCTGCAGGCCTGGTGATTCTCTCCCTCAAGGTGTTTGGTTGTCTTTGAGAAGCTACTTCAACCTTGCCCTCTGTTACTTCTGTAATGTATGTGAATAATTTTGTAGTACATGTGCATACATGTGACTGTCTTCAGCCAAATTAATCCTTGATCTTGGGTGTATTCATGTTCACCTACCTCTACCTGATCTACTCACCTGTCTATGCATTTACCCATAGCTTACTGTTTGGTGCCACTGGTAATGCAGTATCATGCATGTAATAGTACTTGCCTCTGTTGTCTATATCTTTTGTGCACATTTCTGTGTCCTCTGTTTCCCCATTGTCACTGTGTTGGTCACAGACTCTTTCCATATCACCCCTCCCCTCACCCAAATCAACATGTGACTTCCAACTAGTCTGAAAATTTCCCTCTCCTTCCCTCTCATCCCTGGTAACCAACAAAGTGAATTTCTTTCCCAATGTAAATCTTTCCTTGATTTTTTACAATAATGGACTCATACGATAATTGTCCTTCTGTGATTGACTCATTTCACTCAGCATGATGTCCTCCAAATTCATCCATGTGGTGAGGTGATTGGTGGATTCTTCATTATTCTTTAATGTTGCATAGTATTCCATTGTGTGAATATACCATAGTTTGGTTATCCATTCATCTGCTGATGGGCATTTAGGTTGTTTCCATCTCTTTGCTATAGTGAATTATGTTGTAATGAACATGTTGTTGTTGTTGTTGTTAAGTGCCACCGAGTCGTTTCCGACTCATAGCGACCCCATGCACAGCAGAACGAAACACTGCCCAATCCCGCGCCAGCCCCACAATCCCTGCTATACTTGAGCCCATCATTGCAGCCACTGTGTCAATCCATCTTGTTGAAGGCCTCCCTCTCTTTCATCGACCTTCCACCCTACCAAGCATGACATCCTTCTCCAGGGAATGGTCCCTTTTGGCAACATGACCAAAATAGGTAAGACGAAGTCTGGCCATTCTTGCTTCCAAGGAGCATTCTGGCTGCACTTCCTCCAGGACAGATCTGTTAGTTCTTTTTGCAGTCCATGGTACTTTCAGC
>NW_006921727.1:7850472-7856292 GCF_000298275.1 Orycteropus afer afer | reverse complement strand
TTAGCAGTCAAGTACCTTAGGCACTATGCTACCAGAGCTCCTAACACTGCTGGTGGGACTATAAAATGGTGCAGCCAGTGTGGAAAATGGTACGGTGTTTCCTTAAAATATTGAAAACAGAAATAACATTTGTTGTTCTCTGTTGTGGGTTTTCTATTCAAGGATTCCTTTTAGCATTTCTCGTAGGATTGGTCTGGTTTTCAAAAATTTCCTTAATTTCTGTTTGTCTGCGAATGTATTGATTTCATGTTCACATTTGAGGGACAGTTTGGCTGGATATATAATTCTTGGTTGGCAATTCTTTTCCTTCAAGATTTTGTGTATGCCATCCCATTGCCTTCTTGACTGCATGGTTTCTGTTGAGAAATCAGAGCTTAGTCTTATCGGTTGCCCATTGTGGGTAACATTTCAAGTTACCTGATCTGCTCCCAAGATTCTTTCTTTGTCTTTAGTTCTGGAAAGTTTGATTATGATACGCCTTGGTGACTTTCTTTTGGGGTCTATCCTGTATGGGGTTCATTGAGCTTCTTGGATGGGTATCTTTTCTTTCATGATATGGGAGACATTTTCTGTTAGTGTGTCTTCAACAATTTTCTCCATTTTTTTTTTCTTGTCTTTTTCTAGGATTCCAGTCAGCTGTATGTTTTTTTCATTTCATGTCGTCCAAATAACTCTTAGGCTTTCTTCATTTGTTTTAAATCTTTGTTCTAATTTTTCCTCATACAAGCTGGTGTCAAGGGATTTGTCCCATTTCCAAGTATGGTTTTCACCCCCACTCACAGCCCCAGCTCACCTTGAAATACTCCCTATGTGACTATTCTGAATCTTTAACATCTATGGGTTTCTTTTCTTTTTTTTTTCCCTCCTCTTCATCCTCCTTTTTATTTCTAATGTCTTCTCTTAGGCTCTGCTGGCTGGGTGGTTTTTTTTGTTTGTTTGTTTGTTAGTTTGTTTGTTTTACCAGTTGCTTAGCCTGTTCCCTTTTACCACCTTCACTGGATCTTATACTTTATCTTCTCATTAGCTGCTCATAACTCCAGTATCATTATTTGCATATGCTTTGCTGAGTTTCTCAAAATCTCTGTTGCTTACTCGTTTGGTATTTGAAATAATGGTCTCATAGCTTTCAGCATCACAGCAACATATAAACCACCATGGTATGACAAACTAACAAAAGGGTGGTGGATTTGGAATACAGTAAGCATTAAAGAAAGATTATTATCTAATATATAATGTGACACTCTGTCCCTTGCATTAACCTTTGGGAGAATAGCAGGGTACTGAAATAGGTCAATTCTGTGTGGGTCAAATGACCCAAACTTTTATCATTTGGAGGACTTTATTTGATCAAGAAAGATTTATCCCTAAATGTATTGATGCTGATAAAGGTCACATATTTCTGATGAACCTGAAAGAATTTCTGCAATGCTCCTAAATCAGATCAGATCAAATCAAATCAAATCAAATCAAATCAACACATCTGTACCTGATTGTTTTTCTACACATTTAAGTGATTTTGAATTTGAGAGATAACTCTAAGCAACTTCACTGTGTTATATCCTATTAAAAATAATGGTAATGTTTCAAATGAGAAACAGAAATAGGAAAATTAAAAGTTATTTTATACTTGACTCAGTCAACTTAAAATATATATATATATATATATATATGTATAGTTATTGTTGATTCCCCAGGAAGAATGATAAAGTTACTAAAGCTATTACAGATAAGTTACATGTCCAAAGTGGAGCTATTCAAGGAGTGGTTGCTATGAGTCAAATCCAACTCGACGGCAGGGAGGTTTTTTTTTTTTTTAATCAGATTGATGTATGTGAAAATGTTTTAATTCTTTTGATTCAACTTCATAGTTAACTAATACAACATCTCTTCTTGATCATGCAATATATATCAAGTTAGTGTGTTTTAGTTGGCATTACTAACAAAGGAAAAATATGTGATATTTAAATAATTTATTGTAAGTTAAAATAAAATAATATGTTGTATATAATAACTGTTAAAGCAACCAGTTAATAAAGCATTGAGGTAAGAAATGAAAAAAATATTTAATCATCAGGACTGTCTAGATAACATATAGCAGCTAATTGGCTTTTATTTCCCCCTCTTTCACTCATTAGTTATAATAGAAAGATATTTTTTAATTTCTAAAATACATTTCAATGAGAGCAAGTACCAAGGGATGCAAAGAGCTTTGGGAAAAGTTCAAGTGAATATTTTCAAGTTCAATTTTTACTACTTATAAGCTATAGAAATTTTTGGTTGATTTATAAATAACCCTTCTGCCAAGGGGACAAGGGGACCACATCTTCTGACCTTTTCTAACCCCACAAGAGGAAGACAGAATCATCATCAGTAGCCTAAGGCCTATTCCTGTGAGGCCAGACATGCTGCCTCCCTCCACCCTTTCACCACCCATGACAACAACTGTTCCTCCTGGAGCACCCACCATCTCTCTGCTGGGTTTGGTAATTTGCTGCAGTGGCCACACAGAAATCACAGATTATGGGGTTTATTAGGGAAACAACAGTCTACAATTCAAGTTCAGAAACACGCTTAGTCTCTCTCAGCCAACTGTCTCTCAGCCCACAGTCTCTCTCCCAGCAATATATGTCTCTCAGTGTCTCTGTCAGCAGTGTGTGTCTCCTGGTATCTCTTTCAGCAATGCGTGTCTCTCATGTCCCTCAGCTGGCAGTGAGAAATTCTCTGTCAACAGCACTTCTTTCTCAGTCAGCAGTCAGAGACTCCTTCTGCCTCTAGGAGGGCTCCTTTTGAGCGTGGCAGAATGGCCAAAGTAGTCAATCCCAACGTCAGAATTCTATACACCTGAGAGAGAGAGAACTTTCCAGAAGAATGCTTTATGCAATACACAACAGAAATTGTTTTGTGCTTTGTGCAACACCCAACAAAAATACCCAGGTGGATAACTTTAACAATCAGAAGCTACTCAATTGCTCATGGCAAATTCTACCATGGAGTTTACAAAGACTTATGGCTAGAAAATCTGCACTATGTAATTTACTACACTGCACCTTCATACCCTATGCCATTTACATAAACAGAAGCCTTTGTAGAAACCAAACCCTGACTAGAAAAGTGAAAACTAAATTTTTATCATTTGTTTTCATATACTATTCACAGAAATGACCAAATTTTTCCCATAAAATTGATATTTGATTTCCACATAAATGAACATAAGGCATGTAGCATAAGGCTTCCAAAATACAGTGAGTTGTCGATGGTCCTGCAGGAAGAAAGGAAAGGTCAGCTCTCCTGGTGGGGTCTATGTTTAAGTATATAGTTCCCTCAGCTCATCTCAAAATCTTCTCATTTGTGTAACTAAAAGGCCAGGGACACAATAGGATGCCAGTTGTTCTTGTTGTCACTGAATTAAGAATTTTTAAATTCAAAGAACCTCAAAGGATTTACATATGTCTCCTCAAGTTACCCTCTTCTCTCTTTCCCTCCTTCTCAGTGTGGAACACCACATCCTTCAATAATCTTTAGAAAATGTACACCCAGGCCTCACTCCTTATTCAGCTGCACTTGTGGTAGAAGTAATGTCTTAATCTTAAATCAGTTTTCAAGCCTTCAGTTTTATTTTTTTTGTATTAGTTACAGTCTGATGCATGATGTGGTGATATAAATCGAACATGACTTGAACAACATGGTGGGACTGAATTGATCACCACAGGACAAATCTTCAAAAATAAATCTGAAAAATTTTTTTCCTCTCTATGAAAACAATATTTTGGACTGTTAAAATGTACCTTCTTGAGGTGATTTAGCATATTGATATAAAAGATACCTACTCTCTGCCCCGTGTTTGGGTCTGTCTACTTTGTTATACAGTACTTCTCCAAGTATGGTCAGCAAAACACTAGTCCTAGTTCACTCTGAAAATAAAAGGAAAATAAATGAAATACTCTGCACTGGGCCAAATTATAAACATTAAAATTATGGGTATAATTTCTACTTAGAGCCTCACAACATATTGTAGTTTTTTTTAGCAGATTATAAAACTGTTGTACTCAGACTGATAATCTACTTAATATTCAAAACCAGGGTTTCCCAGAGCTATTTAATCAACTCCTTCTTTTGTGATTACCTATTAAAATTCCTCAGAATCAGTGTTCTAAGAAATTCACTTAAAAATATCATAATTCATTGATTTTCAGATGTACATTTTCTTTACCTTTTAACACCTCTGAAATTGGGGTGTTTCTTATATTTAATGATGTCCTGGATTCAGTGAAATATGGTATTACCTAGCAACTTTGATAACAGTTATGTGTGCTGTATTACTTATGATTAGGTTCCCTTGCGAGTGAAAGAAAATCCAAAATGACAGTAGCTGAAATACGATAGAAATTGATCCCTCACCAACAAATCTGGAGGTGAGTAATCCTTAGCTAGAATTGCACTATGTGATATTGGATACCCAGGATTTCTACTTCGTGTTATTCCATTGCCCAGAACCTTTATTGCCAAGGTTATATACTGATTCACAGGAGCTCTGGTAACACAGTGCCTAAGGCGTTTGACTGCTAACCAGAAGGTTGGTGGTTCAAACTTATCAGCCACTCTGCAGAAGCAAGACTGGCCAATCTACTTCCATACAGAGTTTCCACCTTGGAAACTAAATGGGGGTCACTATGAGTCAGAATTGACTTGATGGCAGTGGGTTTTATAATTATTCAGGAGTTCTTCAGTGGCAAATAGTTACCTAACTCAGTTTGAGTCCACTCAGAGGTGACTTGGAGAAAAGACCTGGCAATTTACTTCCAAAAAATCAGCTATTGAAAATCCTGTGGAGTACAGTTATTCTCTGAAATCCATGCAGTTGCCATGAATTGGAGAAACTCCAATGTGTATATGTGTGTGTGTGTGTGTGTGTATATACACATATACATATACATATACATATATATATATATACACATTTCAAGAAGCCTTTTCCAGATCCATCTATAATGTAAAATATCTGCCACCAATAAAAGAAAATAGACCTAGGAAAAAAACATCAAAGTCAAGTTCAGCTGTATCTGAGGGAAAGTTCTCAGAAGCTGCCAAATGACATTTTTACTTATATCTCATTGATAAGCACTTAGTAATGAGTGTACTTAGCAAAGAATTTTATCACTGTGAATAAAAGGAAAGCCTGTAAAGAAGGGAGAGGAATGGAGATTAACCAGCACTGTCTATTGTAATATGATCACTGAATATTGATATGTATAGAAAGCAGATCGTTAAAATTATAACTGAAACTATAGAACTATAACTGAACTATATATTACTAAAACATGACTTTTTAAAAGTTAAGGCAGAAAGGCTTATATTATTAAATGTGAGAAATATATTTAGCCATCTGGAACCAGAAAATGATCCCTTTCCTCTCCAACATCAAATAGTTTAGAATAAATCTCTAGGTACCCATGGCCACTGATCTTGGTTTGTGAAGGTCAGAACACAATGATATCTTGTGCTGCTTTCTCTTGATTCTCAGGTCACTCTGATTATTGAAATTTAAGTAGAAGAAAGTGCAACTGGAGATGGAAGGAGTGATTCATATAGAGGCTGTTGTGTGGATATGGATTCATAATAAAAATGTCCACAATCTATTCTGAAGTACTTGAGAAAATTGATCAGTTTTTCTTAAGTTGCCCTGTGATTATGTTTCTAAAACTCTTTAGAGATTCAGTTAAATGCAGGAATTATTGTAAAAAATTCTACAATGTTCAACATTGCATTTAATTTTTATATTTCTTTCCATTATATTTGTTTATTTATTTATTGTTCGGTTAG
>NW_006921727.1:7844659-7850372 GCF_000298275.1 Orycteropus afer afer | reverse complement strand
TTTTTTGATTTGTTTTTTTAACTGCGCTTCAGGTGCAAATTTACAGAGCAGAATTTGTTTTACATTCAACATTTTGTGCACATTTGGTTTCACTCCCCAATTATCATCCCCAACCCTAACCCACTCTAGTCCTTTCCCTTCCCAGTAACCCCACTCACTCTGTACCCTTCATAGTTATCCACACCTGTGTGTTCTGCATTTCCTCTGTGTGAATGTTGCCCCTCTGGTGCCCTGTGGTCAATTGCTCCAAGGGATGTATCTCCATAGAGTACATGGGTTTGTCACCCTGGGTTGAGTGATCTGTGTGTACGTCTTATTTACTATTGGGCTGAGAGCCAGCCCCTGGGAGTGAGTTTTATTTCAGGCCCAAAGTGTATTCCAGGGCCATAGTATTGGGGGTCCCACAAGACTCCATATAACCAATTATTCTGGTCATTATTGTGTTTTTGGATTTTGTTCCATATTTTTCCTTCCACTCTACCCAGGATCTCCAGTTTTGATCCCTTCCCGAGTGGTTGGCATTGGTAGCGAGGCACCATCTAGTTCGTCTGATCTTGAGGTCCATCATGTCCTAGGACTGATTGTTTCCAAATGCCCTTGTTTTTTTTGCACTCTTCTTTGCTTTTGATAATAGGAGACCATTAGCTGCATCTCAGATGACCACTCAAAAGCTTTTAAGACCCCAGTCGTTACTCACCAATGTAGGTTGTGAAACAAGATTTTTATGTATTTTGTTGTACCAATTGAGTCTGGAGTCTTCCAATACTATGGTTCTGAGTTGCTAGATCCATTGGATTTCTCTCCCACAGTGTCTGGCTATCTGTGAGGGATTGCTCTATGTCTGTCTTCTGTTGTTTCTGTAAGGATTGCAGGTATTCTGTATCACTGGTATTTGCAAGATTAGCCTCAGCTGAATCTATCCTTGGTCTAGAGTACAATCCTATTCACTGACGCCCATCAGATCTTCTTAGATTTTTATGTGTTTATCTGTAGCCTGGTGTTTGATGTTAATGGTAACGCAGTGCCTAGGGCATTTGACTGCTAACCTGAAGGCTGGTGGTTCAAAACCACCAGCCACTCCTCAGAAGGAAGGTTGGGCAATCTACTTCTGTAGTGATGTTGTTGTTGTTATGTGCTTTCAGTCGGACCTGACTCATAGCGACCCCTCCTTAGGTTTCTGAGGTAATATCACTATGGAAGTAGATTGCCAAACCTACCTTCCGAGGAGTGGCTGGTGGGTTTGAACTGCCAACCTTCTGGTTAGCAGTCCAGTGCCTTGGAAACCCAAGGAGGGATCGCTATGAGTCAGATCTGACTTGTTGGCAGTGAGTTTGGTTTTTTTTTTTTTTTGGTTTGGTATTAGCCTCTGTCATCTATAAGTTTCCATTATCTTTATCTCTGCTTTCTAATTTGAAATATTTAAGCAGCAAGACTGTTTAGATTTAATCTCAAATTCATTTAATGTTAATTTTGAAATATTAGATTATGACTCAAACTTTTTGAAAATTACAATTATAAGAATTGAAAATTTCCATATGGAATAGCATGTTGTTACTGTTAGTTGCTATTGAGTTAACTCCAACTCACAGTAACCTTATGCATAACAGAACAAAACACTGCCTTGGCCCCATGCCATCTTCTCGATCTTTAGTATGGTATGTTTGAGTCCACTAATTTGACTATTATGTCAATCTATCTCATTGAAAGTTTCATTTGCTTTTGTTAACGCTCTACTTTACCTAACATGATCTCATTTTCTAGAGATTGGTCTTTCTTGATAAGGTGTTCAAAGTAAGTGAGCTGAAATCTCACCATCCTCACTTCAAAGGGACATTCTGGTGGAAGCAATACAAACTGATTTGTTTGTTTTTCTCGTAGTCCATGGTATACTAAATAGTCTTTGCCAATACCACAATTCAAATGTATCAATTCTTTTTCTGTCTTCCTTTCTTTCTTGCTAGTTTTAACATGTATATGAGGGGATTAAAAAGACCTTGGCTTTGGTCAGGCACACCTTAGTCATCATAAGGACATCTTTGTTTTTTAAAATTTTAAAAGTGGTCTAATGCAGTAGATTTTTCCCAGTGCAATACCTAGTATAATTTCTTGAGTGCTGCTTCCATGGACATGGAATAGTGTAGATTTCCTTTAATGATACATATCTGTCTTACTTAAGCTACTATCATTTTGGATATTCTGTCACTCTTGGCTGATTCACTTAGTTTTCTTACTTTATTAAGCTATCTTTCACAAAAGTATTATGATTCATTTAAGCTAGATTTCTATTAGAAATTCCTAAAAGCTATTATTATAAGCTCTTGAAAAATGCTCTTACTATACAGTGGAATGTAATAATTATGGAAAAATGGGATATAAAATTTGCTTTTTGTTCATTATATCCATTTATCCTAAATCATGAGGCAAAGAAAATTGCAAGGTAATTTGTGCCTGTTGGCCTTCAAATGCTATTGGCCCATTTTCAGGAACAGTAATATATGTAAATTTTAAAAATCTTGAAAAATGAGCATTATGAATTGATTTTCTGGCTTAGTGTTGTTGGGAAATGTTTTTAATAAAAATGTAATTTAGCTTATTGTTTCTATATTGCCTTATCTTATTGAGAAGGATTAGCCTTCTCAATAATCTTCACTTTTAAAGACTAAATTATAAAAGCAACAAATGAATGCTAGTATTATAATTTAACTTAATGTTACCAGGTGGAAAACAAAACATCTTTTTTTAAGAGATCACATCTACCAGATAGGTATGTATCTCATCATTGTTGTCAGGTATTTATCGAGTCCCTTCCATGTGCAAAGCTGTCGGGTAGGCTTTGGCATGAGGAAGGCTCCTTCTAAATAACCCTACTGAAATGTGCTCAAAATAATAGTTATATCTTTATTGCTTCAAGAGAGCACAAGGGACTGTGTTAGCTATGTTATTATAAAGTATAAAGACTTATAAACTCATATATTAAAATAAAAACTGACATTTATTTTTCTAAAAACTTGAGGCAACGTAGTATTAAAATCGTTAAAATCATACTGATAAGCCGTTAATAATAGTATGGAAGATTTCAGTAATGTATGATATATGTGAATTTCTGCCCCAGTTATAAAGAGTCCTTTATAGAGTGAATCTAGATTATGAAACAATTTACTTGGAATGGCAAATTTATTCTGCTCTAACTTGAAGGTTCTTTAGTGTGGGCCATCTAATGGCATCAGAACTAAAATCATCTGACTTTCAGCAGTGTTTTTAATAATGGAATCTGGGATTTAGTAACTTTCTTATCAGACAATAATAGTTCTTTAAATCACAACAGCAGTCTCCCATAAAAATTCAAATTCACAAGTTTTTTTTTTTTTTGGAAAGTTTCCTTTTTAATCAGATATGTAAATCCTAAATTTTCTTAACTGCAATCTTTGGAACTACTATGTACTTGTCAGAGTTTTTTTTTTTTTTTTTTTTTTTTAATAAAGATGTTGGGTTAATAGCCTGACTTGTTCAATGAACAGTCATGAAGACTTTTAAATAGGTAACATTTTACCTTTTTCTTCCATTTTACTTCTAGTGCAAAGCATTTTTGTATTTATAATAAAATAGGGGAATTATGCAAATAAAACCTGGGATTATTTTTAAGAATTCTAAAATCTTGAGCTAATTCCAGGAGTATTGCCTTATTCATAGAATGGACCCAACAATATGTGCACTAATTATATCAAGTAGGATTCCTGAGAAGATCAAAGAAAATACTGAGAATTAAAATACTTTGAAAACATTAAACCCTCTGAAAAACCAATGTTTGTGTATGTGTGTGTGTGTGAGAGAGAGAGAGAGAATATGCATAAATGATAAAAAAGTAATAAACAATTCCTTATTTATCTGGAGTCCTGATTATTTATAGGAATTAAATTCATTGCTCTTTAGAAACACTTGGAGAAATCAGGGTATTATATTTTATATTTTCTTTGAGCGACATGGTGTAACATTTCATTTGCCTTCTCTGAAAAATGGGAGATGAAATTGACTCCTTTAGGACCTTACTTTGGACTTTTAAGACATAATAGTATTACCGGACACTTCCATATTTTCTGAAATTTAAAAAAAAATCTTTGAGGATTTTATAAATACCAACTAATACATCCTACTTTTATTTTTCAATAACTTCTATTAAATTCATGTGAACTCTTGAGCTTCAAATGCATTAATCTATAAACCAAAAAAAAAAAAAAAAACCCACCAAAAACTCACTGCCATGGAGTGGCATAGCAACCTCTCCTTGGGTTTCTGAGGCGGTATCGCTACAGAAGTAGATTGCCAACCTTCCTTCTGAGGAAGGGTTTGAACCGCCAGCCTTCTGGTGAGCAGTCAAATGCATTAGGTATTATGCCACCAGAGCTCTGTTTCTAATATACATCATTTTGATTTTAATTTCACCTCAGAATCACACATTCTCCAGAATAGAAGAAGCAGGCAATTAAATGCTCTTTCTGAGGATAAGTTTAAATAACATCATGAATCAAGGTAACAGAAACTTTGGCTGAAATGATTGCATTGTATGGTAATACGGAAAAAGCATTATATTGTTCTTATGATTTTAAACTGTTTTATCATTCCCCACATTCAATTGTCATTTTTATGTACAGCAAAATTGAAATCCTACACACTGCTACTTTTCAAGGATGCCATTCAGAAATATTGAATGCGTAAAACAATTCAAAACTGGAAGTTATAAAAGTACCTGGTGTTATCCTACGAATATTATTGGGATATGTGTGAGAAAACATGACTTATTTGTCTCTTTGTTCTCTTTAGATGTCTTTGCCTGAAACTGATCTTCCAGAGTTTTTTCTTGCTTCTTATAAATGGCCTGGATGGACTCACGGTCCACTGGATCAAAAAAACTGTGCTGCGTCCTGGGCATTTTCCACTGCAAGTAATGGAGTCTTTTTAATTATTACTTTACAAATTCCCCCTTTGATCCCTGAGCATGGTTCAGAATTTAAAAGATTTTAAACTTGGAAGATTTAAATAGTAACATGCAGCCATTTATTTAAATGTCCATTTTTATTCTTAAATTTGGTCTATATTTTCATGGTCTAATCTTAAATAAAAAGTCAATCAAATAAGCAACAAAGAAAAGTCACACAACGTATTTGCCCTTTGAGAGTGAAGGCCAGATAATAAATGTTCAATTTCTTCTTCAGCAATAATATTATCTGTAGTCTTGAATATACACAGGCACACACCTTCATAATCCTAATAGTCTTTCTCTATATAATACCTGAAAAAAATATATTTAATTATTTAGGTAATTTGATGTAAAGTAGGAATTTGGAACAAATGATAGTGTATCAAATGGTTTTATATCACTTTAGATGAAAAATAAGATTTTCAAAATTGCAAAAAGGGCATGGGGCTTGTAATCTCCTCTCACTTCATAAAGGGGAGACAGAATCACACATTGTTGTCCCAAGGCTGATTCCTGTGAGGAGGACAGAGATGCCTCCACCTTCCAAACTTTTCACCAGTTCTGACACAAGCCATCCCTCCCAGGCATTCTCCACTTCTCTGCTGGGTTTGATAATTTATTGCAATGGCCACACATAACTCACACACAATATTCATGATCATGGGATTTATTAGGGAAGTGTTGTTGTTGTTGTTATTTGACGTCAAGTCGGCCCCGACTCATAGCGACCCCTCCTTG
>NW_006921727.1:7830835-7844559 GCF_000298275.1 Orycteropus afer afer | reverse complement strand
AGGAGTGGCTGGTGGGTTTGAACCACCAGCCTTCTGGTTAGCAGTCAAGTGCCTTAGGCACTATGCTACCAGAGCTCCCTCTGTTACTTAGGGAAGTAACATGTTATAATTTAGGTTCAGGAACACTCAGGATACAATTCTTCAATCAAGAGAGCTTCTTCATAGATGTGCCATAGATATGCTTCTCTCTGACCTCTGCCTCTGCCCTACTTGGGTCAGAGTTACAAATCTCTTTTAGCTTTGTAGCTAGGTCCCCAAAGAGGTACCTCATTCCACCAGCAAGCCTTCTGCCTGAACAAGTACCAGCTTCCTTGCTCTTTGGGCTCTGTCTCATACTGGTCTCTTGGTTCTACTGTTTCTGCTGCTGTGGTTTCTTTGCTACCATCTCTTTGCTGTCTCTCTGTTATCTCTGTGCAGGGATCTTCGGTCCAAGGATGTGTTCTCAGTTATTCTCCTGTCTCAATGGTAGTAAGATCCTCCTTTCCAACTCTGGGATGGCTCATTTTAAGCCTAACAAAATGCTAAACTGACCAATCCCATGTAACTGTGCCATATACCTTATTTCCATGGTCCCACCCACACAAAGTTGCCATGTACCTTTTACAGTATTATCAAGCTATCCATTCCCTTTGGTAGGGAACATTTACATAGTTCCACCCAGTCATATTGATGAGAGTCACAAAGATCATGGCTAGAAAAGCCATATTACGTAATTCACAGCACCACAAAAATAAATACACCATGATTCTAAAATAATGTAACTGATGCTTTAATAATAGTAGTTTTCAAATTAGCATTTTTATTGTTCCAAAAGTGTAAGAAATATCTCTTTTATGCTTTCATTTAGGCTCATAAATGTAATAAATGAATTAGTCAGGTTTGTCCTAAGACTTGTTCTCCAAAAATTATCCTCAAAGGAGTATTGACTGTAGTACAACAATTAAATGCAACCTATGGAATTGACTTGATGCCAGTGGGTTTGGGTTGATAATTTTGGAACATGATGATTGGCCTCTACTGAAGATTTTCCTGAAACTATATTTTAAGCTTTGTAGGTAATTCCAAAGAAGTGCTCAGAAGTAGTTTAGTCACTGAAATCTTTGTGAAGTAAGTACATAGCCTCTTAGAGAAGCCATTACCGAAAGCTGGTACTCTCTGGGATAGAAGAATATCGATACCTTTGTCTAAATGTCATTTCTTCATAGTATCAGCCAGTTCATGTCAGGAATGATGTCCTTGGGAGAACCGTGAAGTTGGTCAAGCTTATATCTGAGTCTAATTACTGGCTACACTTTGGGTAGAAATGTATTCTATCTGATGTTTGCTGTCATTAGGGATACAAATGGGGACCTCTCTGAGCCCTTTTATAGAGAATGAGGAAAGATTTACTCAGATAATTTTTTTGTCATTTTATATTTATGTAGTTAATATGTTCCCCCTCCTTGGTGTTATATGAGAATTTTTCTTTAAAGTTAAAACAGTCAGTATTTCTGAAAACATCTAAAGAGAGAGAGATATTAGTGATGAAATAGTGAGAGCCTCAGGGTGATTTAGGAGGTATATTCGAGTGTCTCCAAGTCAGCCCTGCAGATGGCCTCAGCACAGGGCTTGACCCTGTACTGAATTCTCCAAAATACTAGGAAAGACTGTTGACCCTGTTGTGATTTCAGAGGATACAGTATTATGTCGTATGTCAGGTTAATCAGGCTGAATTTATTTTTTTGTGTTAAAATAAGAATAAACTTGATTCTCTTAAATATTTAGAAAACTGTATCAGGACGTAAATAGTTAAAAAAAAGTTTTTAAATATTATTCAGGGAAGCTAAAGGCTATAAAACCAAACCAACCAAACTCACTGCTGTAGAGTCAGATCCAACTCATAGTGACCCCTTCTTGGGTTTCCAAGGCATTATCACTCTTCCTTTCCACTAATGGCTATGGAATAAATAAGATATTAAACATACACACACAGACACACACACACATATATATATATACTGATTATGTAATCAAATAAAATTCAAATTCAAGTGAGATGTCAGAAGCCGAAGAGGAAGGCCTCTGGAATGATGGGAGTGCTATGTACCACAAAACAATTTTGGAGGCAGAATGAAATAAGCAGGGAAAATAATAGGACATGTCTCAGAGGTAAGGCCCAGTAATGCTGTTCAAGAAGAGAGAGGAAAACAATTGGTTGAGCTGAGCCATTCCTTGAGTCTTCCAACTTCTTTTAAATATTTCAAATGAATTTGGACTAAATCTTCACAGAGATTCAGATGTATCTGTGTAAGTACAACATATTGCATAACAGTAGAATTTAAAACATTTATGCTTAACTGAAATGTTCAGATTAATGGATCTACAAGGGGTCTTAAAGGTCACATTTTTCAAGCTTCTGGTTTTATAAAGGAGGCATAAATAGATGAAGTAATTTAACTAAAGCCAATTCAGAATATTAGAAATGATCCTAGAAGCCAGGATCATGGTCTAGTCAGATAGACTCAAGTCAGACTCTTGACTACAGTTTTCGCTACATTGTAAACACATTTTTGGAAGCAAAGAACCATTGCCCTAACATTTTAAAAATTCATATTTGATTCTGAACTCTCATATTGAAAGCCAAAGCATCAAAGAATTTCTATTTTCTTGCATGAAATAGGAAATTATTTTCTTGAGAATAGCAGAGATAGTAGTGTAATGTCATTTGCTCCTATGAAATATATCCTAGTACAGTATTAGATGAAAAGTGAGAAGGAAATGGGAAGTTATAGATCTGATACATATTGAGTGTCTAAAACATGCCAACCATTGCATTACAGGATTATGTATATTCTGCAGTTAAATAAAAACTATGCCTATACAGAACTACATTTATAAATAAATTATTTTAGAAAAATTCTAAAATAAGTATCAGAAGGAATTCCAATACACATGCAATTTTGATGAGCTAAACCATAACTTGTTTTCAATTAAAAGTAAATAGGAAATTAAACATCAAGGACAAGATTATATCAGATATCTAGTGCTTGTTGCAGTTCCTATCAACTAGTAGGTCCTCAATAAATATGATGAGTAAAGAACTAATTACAAAAAATATGCTAGGGAATTTATTAAACAGGAATAGAAGTTTCAATCATAAACATGTTAGCTTATTGCACATACATGCAACAACATGAAATCTGCTGAAATGTCTGCCAAAATATGATTAGGAACATAGTTTTCAATCACAGATATTATATTCAATCTTAGGTACTGTAAATGATAGATTCATATTAATCCTTTTTAGGTTTTGACTGAGAAGTCAAACTAAATGCCAGTGAAAAATCAAAGGTTTGGTTTAATCCAGTATATCAGATAAGTTTCCAATTAATATTTATATGATTAGTTTTCCTGATTTTCCCAGTTTAGTTATACTCAATTAAAAAAATAAATCTATCTATGTAAATATACAAGATTCTGTTCTAAGTGTAGGGGATACAAGTATAAGTAAGCTGTATGAGTTTTCACACTTGAAAGATTTCTTAATGAAGAATTTAGAAGTGTGTAGAACATAAAAGGAAGAAGGAACTAGAAAAGTCTTTGTAGTTTAGGTAAGATAATGGAACAATACCAACAACTGGACAAAAATGCTGACTAGAATTATGACCAGTTGAACTAGTCAGTACACACAGATATATTAATGATATTTGGCCTCATAATTTTAAGTTACCTTGTTTCATGTAAAGGAGCTCTGGTGGGGCTGAGGGTAAGATATTTGGCTGCTAACCAGAAGGTTAGCAGTTCAAACCCACCATCTGCTCCATGGCAAACTGTTTCCATAAAGATTTACAGCCTTGAAAACCCATTGTTGGTTGCTATGAGTTGGAATTGACTCGATGGCAGTAGGTTTGATTTTGGAGTTTCACGTAAAGCTTTAAGAATTACTTAGAATACTTTATGTAATCTATTAAAAACAAACAAACAAACAAATTGTACAATTTGAAGATTAATTAACGTTCTATTTGAAACAGGTGTGGCAGCTGACCGGATAGCAATTCAGTCCAAGGGTCGATACACAGCCAACCTGTCCCCTCAGAATTTGATCTCTTGCTGTCCCAAGAACCGTAATGGATGCAACAGTGGACGCATCGATAGGGCTTGGTGGTACCTGAGAAAACGTGGGTAAATAGCTGCCCAATATCTGTTTCTAGGATTTTTATGAATACTGCTTAGAGTTAGAATAAGGAAGATAGATAGATGGAGAGATAGATACACTGCATATACCAAAAGAAACAAAACAAAACTCACTGTCATTGAGTTGGTTTCAACTCATAGCAACCCTTCCTTGGCTTTCTGAGGTAGTATCTCTATGAAGTAGGTTGCCTAGTCATCCTTCTGAGGAGTTGCTGGTGGGTTTGAATGCCAGCTTTCTGATTAGCAGTCAAAATTCCTTGGTCACTACACCACAGAACTCCTAGACTGCATATATATATGCAGTGTATGTATGTATGTATGTATCTACCTATCTATATACTGCATCTATCTATATATCTAGATATACTGTATCTATATAGATATGTACTATATTTGGTATCTACTGAGATTACAAGCTATTGGAAACAATTATGTGAAGAACATAAAATTCCTAGCCAAATTCAGCATAGGAATTTTAGTTTTGAAGACTTGAACATTCTCTTTTTATTGCTTTGAGTCAAATGATTCTACTGAGTGTCCATGGAGGAAATAAAGGAATCAATATTGTTGATATCTCTATTGAACCTTTTAGTTATCCAGGTAGGTGAGTCGATAACACCAGGTAAAAAATAGATTACAATTGGAAGATTAAAATAAAGATATATGGTGTTTTTATACAAATAAAATGCATGATATACAGTTTTTGAAAACTTTGTACCCTCTTGTACATTAATTCTCTATGTGCTGAGTGCATTATATACATGCAAGCATTGTTTATGTGGACATGGTATATGTGAAAATATGGTAGTTTATGATCGCCTCTAATCATCAGTATAATTGTCTGCATTACATCTGAGGGGAAAAGAAAAGTTGCATTTCCTTACTCTTGTATAGTTTGATACCCACTCCACTTCCCCACTGTCCACTGTACAAGCTAATCTATTTAAGAGCTGAGTTGTTCTGCTAAAGAAACTGCAGTTGATAAACAGTGTTATACATTCTTCCTGCTCATCTGTTCTTTCTGCATCCATCAGAGACTTAGTGCTCTGGATCTACTGTATTAACAAGTGTTACAAAGAGAGTGAGATCACTATATTGCTATCTCTGATAGCTTAGTGCCCAAGGCATTTGACTGCTAACCAGAAGGCTGGAGGTTCAAACCTACCAGCCACTCCTTGGAAGGAAGCTTGGACAATCTACTTCCGTAGTGATACCGCCTCAGAAACCCAAGGAGGGTTTGCTATGAGTCAAGTCCAACTTGACAGCATATAACAACAACAACTACAACAACAACAACAAGATGTCAATACTTTTCCTTTTTTTTTTTTTCTCCTCCATAACACTTTTGACTAATATGATGCTGCTTAAAATGGGCAACTGATAACAGTCAGACTGATAACTTTTCTGATGTAGTGGTGCTTTGTTGGTTTTACATTCTGATAAAACATAAGAGAACTTTAGGGACTTAAACATGTATACTATCACTGAGATTTAACCATTGTCATTGTCATCGTCTGAATTTCAGTGTCAGAATACCCAGTAAGCAAGGTAAACCCGGGGTAACTTGTGCTTATTTACTAATCTTTAGTGAACAATTTCACATTTTTTTAATCACTTCACATATTCTGCTTCTAGGTATGGCTAGTATCTGTCTCTCTCCCAATCCACCAGTACCTTCCTCATTTCAAATTTATAATCCCTGACTGGGACAGGGTACTCAGTAATCAAGTTAAGCACAGGTTTACTTGTGTTTGCTTACTAATCTGCAGCAAATCATTTCACATGTTTTTCACCACATCTTTGATAAAATTGTTTGTTACAGATTAGTAAGTAAGTAAGAATGCACAAGTAAACCCATGCTTACCTTCATTATTGGGTAATCTGCCCTGGCATTTAATGCAATATATATTTTTAAAATGCTTGAGTGTTTTTAATAGCCTTGCTTTCATCATGCTTTTTGCTCAAATTCTTGTACTCTGTTCAACACTACTGAATTTTCTTGAACCAGTCCTACTAGGTACTTCTTTGGTCAGGCCATCCTTGAATATTTATAAACCAATTCCATGGTTTTATATCCCTTTCTATCTATTTCTATATTCAACATAATTATATTATATTTGGAACCAAATAATTTGTATCTTGGAAAGTATAAATTTGCTATGTTCAGTTTCCAAACCAGAAATCGTATTATTTTTTCTATCTTTGTATATTGTATACATTTGATAAATTTCCACTTTACTAACTTTTTATATTTTCATATTATTTCCCCAAAAGTTTCATGAACTATAGGCCCATGTAATAATTGGAGTCTTATGAGAAAATATCTATCAATTAATAAAAATTAAAAAGAAAATATGTGATGCTAAAACTTACATGATTTATCAGAACACCCCATTTGAGAGTAAAGAAATTTGTGCTTTATCAAAATTCAGTTTAACTCTTACATGTTATAATTGTAGATATAGAATAAAGGAATCCTTCCCCTGTTATTATCACAAATATTATTGACAGTCATTTTCCATTGTTAAGAAAGATTATACAGGCAGTCCATGGGTTATGAGTGAGAGCCATTCCTAATTGTGTCTTTAAGAATTTGTGGTAAGATGAAAGAGGTCCACATGGTTCTTACTTAGACATACTTTACTGCAAGAAAAGGCTTACAGATTTTTTAGTGATTTAAAAGCTGCACATGCAGCAAGTGAAAGTGTTCATTACAGAAGAATTTGTTGTGAGTAGAGGGTGGTTCAATCATCTCGAAGTGAGGGCAAATTTACATAACATTTAAGGGCAAGTAGGAGTTGTCCTTAAGTCAGATGTCCCTAACTCAGGCACTGCCTGTCCTACAGATAGAATTATTTATTATAATGGATTGAAACAAGATGTTTAAAATTATAATGAAGAAATAAGTGGGAGGCAGGGAGGAATGTAATACTTCTTAATTGATGTGTTGAAGTCAGTTGACATTTTGAAAGTTACACGTGAAAGTAGCCAGATTAATTTATGAATGTTTAATTCGGTGAAATCGAATATAGACAGGATATTATTGCATTTTCCTAAATATTATCTTTGCTTCTTTGCTTATTCCCCATAGACTGGTATCCCATGCATGCTATCCACTATTCAAGGACCAAAATGCCAATAATAATGGCTGTGCCATGGCAAGTAGATCTGATGGGCGGGGAAAACGGCACGCCACAAAGCCATGTCCCAACAACATTGAGAAATCTAATAGGATCTACCAATGTTCTCCTCCATACAGAGTCTCTTCTAATGTAAGTCTAAATGGGAATAATTAATGATTTTGACTTTCTCAAGAATATAGCTCTGCTATTATTAAGAAGGAGCTCTGGTAGCACAGTGCTTAAGGTATCTGATTGCTAAGCAGAAGGTTAGTGGTTCAAACTCACCAGCCACTCTGCAGAAACAAGGCTGGGCAATCTACTTCTGTAAAGATTTACAGCCTCAGAAACCCAATGGGGGTCACTCTGAGTCAGAATGGACTCAAAGCAGTGGGTTTGTTTGAGACACTTTTGAGAGCTCTGGTGGCATAGTGCCTAAGGCATTTGACTGCTAACCAGAAGGCTGGTAGTTCAAACGCACCAGCCACTCCTCAGAAGGAAGACTAAGCAATCTACTTTCGTAGTGATACTGCCTCAGAAACCCAAGGAGGGGTCGCTATGAGTTGGATCCAACTTGATGGCAGTGAATTTGGTTTGGGTTTTTTTGCTATTATTAAAACTATTTAAACATTATTTTAAATTAGTACATTCTAAAAATAAATGCTATGTTTTTAGGTATAATTATTTGATATTCTTAATAAAATATTCTTAAATATTTCCAGTTTTGGTATGATACACACACATACACACTTGACAATCTCAAATGACTGGGTAAACAAAGTGTGATACATACATACAATGGATTCTTACTCAACTACAAGGATAAATGAAGTCTTGATACATGCAACAATATGGATGAATCTTGAAAAAGTTATACTGAGTGACGTCAGTCCCAAGAGCACATACATTGTATAATACCACTTATACGTGATATCTTGAACAGACATATATAAAGACTTAAGGTTTAACAGAAGTGAGCACAATGTAGGAGGAAAAAAGAGACTCACTGATTAGGATACATTAACCTGTTAAACGTGATAGAAAGACTTGGAAACAGATAATGGTGATGGCTGTACAACATGATAAACATAATTAATGTCTTTAAATTGTGCATGGGAGCTCTGGTAGCATAGTGCCTAAGGCACTTGACAGTTAACCAGAAGGCTGGAGGTTCAAACCCACCAGCCACTCCTCGGAAGGAAGGTTGGGCAATCTACTTCCGTAGTGATACTGCCTCGGAAACCAAAGGAGGGGTCGCTATGAGTCGGGTCCGACTTGACAGCACATAACAACAACAACAACAAATTGTGCGTGTGAAGGATATTGAAATGGCAAATGTTTTGTTACATACATATCTACCACATTTTTTTTTAAATAAAGATAAAGCAAACACTTTTCACCAACTTTTTGGGTAGTGGCTAGCTTTGTCATAATTTCATGTTATCAATCCTTTTGCCTTCTGTTTCATAAAATAATTGAAGTGGATTGAGCCATGAAGGGAAGAAAACCCCCTTGGATTCCAGTTTGTCATGGAACCTAGGCAAATTTTACTTCATCATGGTAGTGTTACCATACCTTATCACTTTCAGAATATCTGAACCTTCAGTGGCCTCCAGTTACGTCAAGAATATAGTTCAGGATTGTTACCATGGCATACAGAACTTTCATAATTTGGTTGTGATTTACAGAGCCATGCCTTGCAAGTATTCACCTCCTCTACCTCTCCTATTCTCATAATGATCCAGTATGCAGAACTATAGTTGGTTGCCTAAATGTACCATGCTCTTTCAAAATGTATCTGTGCCATATGGTGATTCCTCTGACTCAAATTGTCATTCCATTGATTTCTGTCTGGTGAAATCTCACACACTTGTCATGGCCCAGGTCAAAACCTCATTTTCTCTGTGAACTTTTTCTTGACTTGTAGGCAGAATTAATTTTTTCTTATTTGCATCCATGGTATTTTGTGTTTGTTTCTATAACAGTACGTCTATTATAATGCAATTATGCTTGTCTGTTGTTGTTGTTGTTGTTATGTGCTGTTGAGTTGGACCCAACTCATAGTGACCCATTCTTGGGTTTCTGAGGTGGTATTACTACAGAAGTAGATTGCCCAACTGTCAATCCCAACTCAGGGTGACACCATATGTGCAGATTAGTATTGCTTCATAGGTATATTTCAAGTCTGTGACCTTTTGGAAGAAGATCACCATGCCTTACTTTTGAGGCATCTCTAGCTAGGTTTGAACTGACAACCTTTTGGTTAGTAGTTCATCACTTAATGATTTGCTGGATTGTGGTAGACTCCTTACACTTGTCTATCCCACTAGAATATAAATACCTTAAAGATAATGATGATTGTTATTAGCTGCCATTGAGTGAGCTCCTACCCTTGGTGGTTTTATGTATAACAGAACAAAAGTTGCTTTTTCTTATTCTATATTTATGATTGTTAGTGTGTTTGAGTCTATTGTTGCAACTCTTCCAGCACTACATTGACTAGTATTCTGTTGTGATCCATAGGTTTTCATTAACAAATTTTCAGAAGTTAATTATCAGGCCTTCATCCTAGTCTTTCTTAATCTAAGGATAGGTACAGGGTCAATATGTGTTTCTACCATGGTTTTCAATATGCAGTCTGTGCTCAGTGGTATGTACAGATGAATGAACGAATGAGTGAATGAGTGACCTGCCTCCCTACTAAGTACTGAGTACATATTGAGTAGCAACATAGAAATATTGTATTCTAACGTCTCTGTAAACTGTCATTTTGGATGACTATTGTGATCAAAAGAATGGAGATAACATTAATTTTCACCATTAAAATATAGTTTTAGCTTATTTTTTCACTGTGACCATAAAAAGTTACTATATTTCTTCTCCATTTCGAAAGTATTACTTAGTGATAAAAGTCACTGAAAGGAATAGATGTATCTTGTCTTTAGTGATTTCTTTATTTTACATGTGAATATTTCAAAGAATATATAGTAGTTATGTTTGTGTGTCAACTTGGCTGGGCAGCTGGTGGTTATTCCCCATGATGAGACTGGCAATCAGCTCCATGGTGGGATCTACCACAAGCAGCTGAGTAGCTGTCTTTGGGATGTGGTCTTCTTCCTGTATTTAAGGAGAAGCCTTGGGAATGGTCTCTAGCCTATGGCAGCTTGGACCTTGCATGTAGCTGTGTTGTTGCTCAGCAGCTTGCTATGCTCTGATGACCTTGGGACTTACAATGGACTTAAATTAATGACCTGCCATGTGTTTTGGTAATATAAGGACTGTGGCTTTTTATTTGTCAACCTTGGGGCTTCTCAGCCTCAGCAGCCAGCAGCTGTCTGAGTGAAGAAATGCCTCTAGCTCCAGTGGGCCGGGAGCAGGAGGCTGAGCTGGACCCCAAGGTTGAGGGGCTTTCACCCAGCCCCTTAGAGCCTGGCACTTTGAACTTGGACTTAAAAGCCTCTAAATTATAAGAATAAACTCCTGTTTGTTAAAGTCATCCCATTTGTGGTATATTTCTTGTCAGAGTGGCACTAGGTAACCAGAACAGAATATTTAGTAGTAAATTGCGAGTGGGCATGACACTTTGAATTGCATAATACTTAACTGGGATTGTGCAACACTTAATGTTGTTCAGCAGACAAAAGGTTTAGTAAACTCTGATAACAGTGATGATACTCAATGATATTTTTCCTTCCAGGAAACTGAGATAATGAAAGAAATCATACAAAATGGACCAGTTCAAGGTAAGCTTGGGTGAGATATGGTTGTGTCTTATTAATTTCTTTAATATATATTAAATTTTAGCTCACATGAAAGAAACTTAATAAGAAAGAAAATTTTCACTTTTAGATTATTCATGATGTTTCAATAGTTCTAATATCAGTGCAATTATGGAAGATATGCTCCCTTATGAACTTCATGAGCTGTCATTTTATGTTAAGATGGCAGACTTATTCACAAATAGAACTAAAGGCAATACTCTTAAATATTAGTGACACATTTGATCAAAGTCTTGTAAGTCTTTCAAAAATGATTATAGACCAAACAGAAGAACATGAATTGTGAAGTGACTGATTTGCAGTGGTGCTCACTTTATTTGTTCAATCATATTTAAGAATCATACATAATATTAGATATTTTTTCACCTTCAGTTTAAATGGAGTAGGTAAGAAATGGGGGAAAAAAAAGTGAGGATTAACAGTAGAAAAAAGGTAGATACAACTTCTTTTTTATTGTTGTTGTTATGTGCCATCAAGTCAGACCCAGTATCACTACAGAAGTAGATTGCCCAACCTTCCTTCTGAGGAGTGGCTAGTGGGTTTGAACCGCCAGCCTTCTGGTTAGCAGTCAAGTGCCTTAGGAGCTATGCTACCAGAGCTTCCTTTTCTGAATAAACAAAAATGACTTTTGTATTCTGCAAGACTATATTATGATGAATTTTGTAAATATGTTATTGATAGTAAACTAACGATACATAAGAAAATAATACAGTGACTAATTCTGCCTAGAGTTCGATTTTTAAGATATCATCTTTGATAAATAGCTCCTTGCTTACCTATTGAAAATACATTTTTTTTTTGTACTAAAGGCATGGATAAAGACAATAATATTACAGCATATATTCTCTGTGTTAAATATTATCTTATCGTACATGAACTAGGAAATCCAGTGAGGTTTAAAATGGAAATTCAGATTATGAACTCTGAAAGGCTTAAAATACATTATCAATGCAGGGGAATATTAAACAAGCCCAAAATAAATTAAAATTAATTTTAATTAAAAAAAATTTGATATCTAGTTTTGTTTTTGTTTTTCTGAATGCTGGTCGAATTGGTATTAGTTTATTATCTTGCAGGAAGCATGGATTTTATAATTTTGTTTGAATAAGTTTTATTGATCATTATCACCATTTGGCATTTGCTTAGAAAACAAAGCATACATTAACATGCATTGGGTTTAATTTAAACAATCCTGGAATCTTATATGAAATTCAAAATGAATGGAAAGAAGTTTTTATTTATTTTTTCTTCTTAAAATTATGTAACGTGTTCACTGCTGGAAGACTGGAGGAATTTCTCTCTAATTTCATTATGTGCTTCATGAAGCTTAGAACAGACTTGAAATGGCACAGACATTTGAACTCAGGGCTAAATTAAAAATTTTATCTTTGTTATTTGCTACTGAAATGACTTTGGACAGTTTACGTAACTAATCTGAACCATCAAATCATTATTGCTGTTTATATTTTTCTTTCTTTTTTAAATCAGCCAAAATACATTCAGACCATCATTGTTTTAAGATTGAAATACTTTAGGTTGATTTTATGGTCATGTACTTAAATGCTTACAAATTCTTCATGATGAATCAAAAATAAAGAGAGAAAATGTCAAAGCAATGAAGTCAATTATGCAAAGTTTGCAATATCGTTTTAACAAATATTTGTGAAGAACCTACTCTTTGCCACCATGTCAGAAGCTAGAGACAGGGCAGAAATCAAGGCAGGTGCCATTCTGCTCTCAGGTGTGTTACAGTCCTGTATAATGAGTTTGCTGCATATTTCCAAAAGTAAAATTGCACTAAGTTAGCTGATGAAGTTGTATATGAATGGGTTTATCAGGTCTGTTTTGGTGTCAAAAACTGAAGAGAGAAAACTATTTTGAGCTAATTTTAATGGCTTCTGACCCATAGATCTGTATTTGGTATTGTTTTAAGCAAATAAAAAGTATATTTTATTCCTGATACTTAAAGAAGAGGGGAATCATAGGCCTTAAAGGAGTTGATGGCTCTATAGAATAGAACATACACTAGTGACATCTGCACATGTTTGAAATGGATAAAATTCTTGTTGCACCATCTTGCTAGAGACTCAACTGGATTATTGTTGCCAGAGCTAACATACAGCATTTCTTACTGTACAAAAGGTACAAAAGAAGGTAAAAGGAAATAGAAAGCTAAATAAATAAGAGTGTATATTCTTCTAAAATCTGCTGAATTAAAACTAAGCATAAGGGGAAAGAGAATAAAAGCAAATAGCTACATAAAAATGCAGTTATATAAATTCGTAAACTCCTATGGGAATGTGTTTTATAGTAGATAACAGAGATTTAACTTCTTTTTGAGAATATTTGAATAGCACCAGAAAAGGCATGGAATATTAAAAAATAAAATAAAACAAATGGACATTAAGTGGTTGTGTTAACTTTGGAGTAGAAGTTTCATTTTAGGGTCTATCAAATTCTAGTGACAGCTCCTATTTTATTTAAAATACATTTCAGAGTAAGATAGACAAACATTGTACACATTTATCAAGGTATACTTATGTAGTCCTTGGTGACAGAAATAATGCTGGAACACGTATGGTAGAATTTTGCAAGACCAACGACTTGTTCATGCAAACACCTTTTTTCAACAACACAAACGGAGGCTGTACAC
>NW_006921727.1:7820907-7828629 GCF_000298275.1 Orycteropus afer afer | reverse complement strand
GCTCAAGTATAGCAGGGATTGTGGGGCTGGTGCAGGATCGAGCAGTGTTTCGTTCTGCTGTGCATGGGGTCGCTATGAGTCGGAAATGACTTGACGGCATTTAACAACAACAGCAACAACTTATGTAGTCCCAACAAAAAATATCCTTTATTTCTGACTTCCATAAGGTTAAAGCCTTCACCTTGCATTAGCCAAACCCTTCAAAAAAAGCAGCATATAACATAGAAAAGAAATAATCTAGGTGAGAGAATGAAGGAGAGCTTTATAAAATATAGGTTTTACTTTTTAAAGAATACAACATTGGGATAACTCTCCAGAGCTGTGAAATTAAAATGTTGTTATAGTGATTTTTGATAAGGGTTTGCTTTTTATTCAAACTCACCCAAGAAAAGGTGTGTATTTACTTCTAAGGATTAAGAATAATTACTATAAGTTTGTTTGCTAGGCTCAACCTTCACTGTGTGTCTAATTAGAGTCTTAAGAGGCTTGTGGTGACACACCAAGTTAATGGAAAAATGGCAATCACTGCCAGGTATAGTGGGCTTTCGCTACAAGGGCTCAATTCTTGGTAATAGTGCCTTTGTTGATTAAGAATAGATGAAGTTTCAAAGGTATAATGTATACTTAAATTACAGTCTAACTAGCTAGAAGTCATTTTTATAAGAGAACAAGAAAATATTGCAGCAAATTAAATGAACGAGGATAGAAAATTAGGCTGCATTGCAAAATCCCTTTTTAGATTCAACACCCAGCAATTTACCCAATGAATTTTCTGTGAGAATGTCTATAGGTGTTTAAGAAAATTTTTTAAGAAAAGGAAGAAAGATATCCATTTATACTATTGGTTTTTATTTTAGCCATAATGCAAGTCCATGAGGATTTCTTCCATTATAAGACAGGAATATATAGACATGTTACCAGAACAAATGAAGAATCGGGAAAATATCTAAGGCTTCGGACACATGCAGTCAAACTCACTGGGTAAGACACTTCCTTTAAAAAAAAAAAAAAAAAGTTTTAAATGCTTTTAGAAAATGAAACTGGAAACAAGGGTATGCAGTGGATTTAGGGACCAGTAATTCCTCCTCAGGAGCTCTGGTAGCATAGTGGCTAAAGCACTTGACTGTTAACCAGAAGGCTGGCGGTTCAAACCCACCAGCCACTCCTCGGAAGGAAGGTTGGGCAATCCTACTTCCGTAGTGATACTGCCTCGGAAACCCAAGGAGGGGTCGCTATGAGTCGGGGCCGACTCGACGGCACATAACAACAACAACAACAATTCCTCCTCAGGAACTCTGGTGGCATAGTGCCTAAGGCATTTGAGTGCTAACTGGAAGGCTAGTGGTTCAAACACACCAGCCACTTCGGAAGGAAAATGGTGCAATCTACTTCCGTAGTTATACCGCCTTGGGAACCCAAGGTAAGGGTCGCTATGAGTCAGTCCGACTCGAGAGCACATAACAACAATTCCTCCTTGTTTCTATCTCCTTATTGAAATTCGCAGTTTGTGATTTCCTTTAGTTCATTGTTATTCTTTAAATTTTTTGAGAATATTTAATGTTTCTGTTTCAAAGTCCCTTATTTTGCCTATTATTTGACCTTCCATAGGGCTGCTTTCTATCTTTTTGTATTGTTCTTTCTAGTTGAGTCATATTTTCTGCTTATTAGTTTGCCCTGTAATTTTCTATTGACACTGAGACATTTGAATATTTGGGTACTCTGGTAACTCTGGAACTCAGAATCCTTTCATTCTCCAGGGTTGTAATTATGTGTAAATATATTTATTATAATTGAAAACTGTAAAAGACTTTCTGCTCAGCAACCTGCTCTATTGTTGAAAAGTCTGGCCACACAGAACATGTGTGAGTACCAATGACTGATCCAGAACCCTTGTTCTCCTAGTGTTTCACAGGAGATTTCCTTGTCCTTCAGGGATTGCTGTTATTACTTGGTGTAGGCTATAGTTGACTGTTTAGTGCGTTTTCCAAATTACATTTTGTAGAGTGTGAGTTCCAATTCTGCTATTGCTATAGTCGTTATGTGGCCTGGCTTATTTCACTAGTGGGCACTCTGGCCCCTTGATTCTGCCAGCAATGACAGCACTGAGAAAAGGCAGAAAGAAATCTCCACAGTTGCTTGGACCTTTCAGGGCCTCGCTGGATGAAGTCTTTTGTACAAACTCTGAAACCCTAAAACGTTGGAGGGAAAAATCCTCACTGTCTGCCTTGGCAACTGAGAGCTGATCTGGGTGGGAACGTGCATTACAGTCCCTATCTACGTGTGCTGGTGAGGAAGGTTGCTGAGGAATGGGGGTTGTTACCCAGTTGGTAGAAGCTCTGGTAGTGTAGTGCCTAAGGCACTTGACTACTAACTAGAAGGCTGCAGTTCAAATCCACCAGCCACTCCTTGGAAGGAAGATGGGGCAATCTACTTCCATAGTGATACTCCTCGGAAACCCAAGGCGGGGTGCTATGAGTCGGTCCGAATCGACGGCACATAACAGCAACAACAACAACACCCAGCTGGTGAATGTGGTTGAGTTAAGAAACATCTACAGCTTATCCCTCCATTAAGCACTTACCTGCTTGATTCAAATGTCTGACCTTGTTCCAGAACCCCAAAACAATTTCAAGAATTCCTTAATGAGCTCTTAGGTGATTTGGTGGAGAGGCAGACCTTCATAATTTCTTCACAGATTTCAGTCTGTGGAAACTTATTGTTTGTGACCATTAAGGTAAATTGCTCCCATTTGGTTCAGGGAGCCTGCAGGCTATCTTCAGTAGCCCAGGTGGCACAGCAGTGATTAAAATCCTCCAATGTTAACAGAAACTCAGTAGTTCCAACCCACCAGCTTCTCCATGGGAGAAAGGTGTGGCACTCGGGTTCTAGTTCCCTAAAGATTTACTGCATGGAAACACTATGGGGTGTTTCCACTCTGTCCTAATGTCACTATGAGTTGGAATCAATTTAAAGGCAACAAGTTTGTTTTTCAGTTTTGTAGGCTGTGCAAATTAGTTCTTTACAGTCCAGCCAGAAGCATCAGGGGCTAACTATTCCCAGAGGACATAGTTTCTCCTCAAATTTTCTGGCTGCCCCTAGACAACAGGAAGAGTCAGATACAGCAATTTGCCAGCAAAAGCTAAATGTGTTCTCCACACTCCTGGGCCAAAAATGAGCCCAGCTCTTACACCTACAATCCTAGGAGACTAAGAGGAGGGAGTGTGTATACAATAAATTTTCTTATCTTGTCACCTTGTTCTTTGTTCAGATTTTGGTTAGAGGTTATACCTATTTCACTGGTTATCAGAGTTCTGAATTTGTTAGTTCCACCACATTATTAATTTTATTTTTTCTGTGGCTGTTGTCAGGGTGTCTTGTGCCTTATGCTGCCATCTTGCCTCTCCCCCAGCAATTCCAGAGATTCTGTTACAAATTAAAAATTATCTAAGCTTTGCCATTATTTTATAATTTCAATGTCTGGTAAAAGAGCAACTCAATATTCTGGGCAGTCCACCACTTCTTTTTTGTCACTTACTTATAAATACAATCTATAAATCCATTCTAAGGGAAAGAGAAATATATAATTGAGTTAAATTCTACAAATGGCACAATGAAGGGAAATGTAAATCCAAAGTGTATTTATTATGTTCTTGGGAGAAAGTTTTGAATGGAATTACAAATGGCAGAGATTGAGCAGGGTGTTCTTTTATATTATATGAGAATTGTTGTTGTTGTTAAGTGCTGTCAGTTCAGTTTTGACTCTTAACAACCACATGTACAATAAAATGAAGCATTGCCAGGCACCATCCACAATATCATTGCTATACTTGAGCCCATTATTGCAGCCACTGTATCAATCCATCTCGTTGAGGATTTTCCTCTGTTTTCACTGACCCTCCACTTTACCAAGCATGATGCATGTCTTTTTCCAGGGATTGGTCCCTCCTGATAACATGTCCAGAGTAGATGAAATGAAATCTCATCATCCTTGTTTCCAAGGAACATTTTGCCTGTACTTCTTCCAATATAGATTTGTTTGTTCATTTGGCAGTCCAGCTTTGCTGACACCATAATTTAAATTCATTCATTCTTCTTCAGTCTTTCTTATTCATTGTCCAGCTTTCCCATGCATGGAAGAAGATTGAAAATACCATGACTTGGATCAGGTATATCTTAGTCCTCAAAGTGACATCTTTGTTTTTTAATAATTTTAAGAAGTCTTTTATTTTTGATTTGCCCAATATAATATATCATTTGATTTCTTGACTGCTGCTTTCATGTGTATTGACTGTGGATGCAAGTCAAATGAAATCTTTGACAACTTCAATCTTCTCCTTATTTATCATGATGTTGGTAATTGGTACAGTTGTGGAGATTTTTGTTTTCTTCATGTCGCACTATAATCAATCCTTCCTGAAGGCTATATTTATTTCTCAAAGAAATGGAGATCAAAATTTTCAAATCTGTGAGTCAAGTACGTTTAGCTAAGCAAGGACAAACAGATTCAAAGTTGTTTGGTGGTTTCATCTCAAGAGTAAGTCATTTCACATATAGGGCCTACACATAAGAACACTGTGATCATCTGAGACCACGTCCCCCACAGCCTTCTCAATCTCATTCTGACATAGTCCAAGCTGTAAGCTATCCTTCATAAATTCTCTCCCCAATTCAAACAAAATGATACAGAAAAGATTTTGTTGTTGTGGCTATCTGTTCATTTATTCTTTTCTTATCCAAAACGTTTGGCAATGGTTAAGCACCAAGCTGCTAACTGAAGTTGGTTTGAGCTTACCCAGAATCTCTATAGAAGAAAAATTCTAGTGGTCTGTTTTTATAAAAGATTATAGCCTAGGGAACCCTATAGGGCAGTTCTACTCTGTCCTGTAGGATTGCTATGAGTCAGAATCAACTCAGCAACACACATAGCATTATGGTAAATAACTTCATTTTTATTTTTGTCCTTCCTGTTTTTTTTTTTTTTTTAATTTTATTGATCTTGTACAAATAACAGCCTCACTTGGAACCTAATTAATACCTTCTTTCTGATCTTGAAACATCTCTGGGTCAATTCTATGTTATGCATACAAGTCATCCTTTGTGATGTCTCTTTAATCATCATCCATCCTTTATTTTAGACATAGGTATGTGTTGCTTACCATCCACTACATGTTCTGTGAAATAGGACATCATGTGATTTTGATGTTGCACCAACACCAAATTAAAACCTTAAGGGAATCTTTTCCCAGTTATCCTTGTTAACACTGCTTTGCTGCTAGAACTTCTGGCAGAGGGCAGAGGAATAGGCACTGGCAACAGGGGCAGCTGAGAGGGCGGGGGTGAGAGTGGCATGAAAGGGAGTAATGGGGGAGGGAGTGGAGTGCTCCAGTTCCATTCATAGTTCCACCCTGAACAGCAGGTGCAGCCCAGGCCACTTTGCTCCTGCTCCTGCAGCTATTGCCTATGCCCTGGAAAAAGCCCAAAAGCCTATACCCAAAGCTCTGTCCCTTGATTCATCTGCCTGTATCCCACACATGGTCCATTGCTGCAAGAGTCTGGGTGTGGGGTCTTTAAAGCCATTAGGGGGAAATAGTAAACAGAAGGAGAACTATATATATGGCTAAAAAAAAAAAACTCACTGCCATTGACTGGATTCTGACTCATGGAAACCCCTTTGGGTTTCCTAGGTGGTAAATCTTTATGGAAATAGATTCCCCACTCTTCCTTCCACAGAGTGTCTGGTGGGTTTGAACCACCAACCTTCTTGTTAGCAGTCAAATGCCTTAGGCACCATGCCACCAGAGGGAATGGGATAGTTTGCCAGTAATGGAAATAAGGTACATGGCACCCGTTTGGGGTGGGACTGTGCAAATAAGGTGTGTAGAACCATAACGTGGAGATTGGTCAGTTCTGCCATCCTGATAGGCTTAAAATGAGCCATATCAGAGGCACAAAGCAGGGATATCACTACCACCAAGAAAGAACCAGGAATGTAGCATGTCCTTGGACCCAAGATCCCTGCCCTGGACCTCCTCAAGCCCAGAGACAGAGAGAGAGAGAGAGGGTGAGAGATTTGACACTTGTCCAAGATGATGGAGAGATGGGAGCAGCAGAGGCAACAGAACCAGAATACTGGCATGACACAGAGCACAGGATGGGCTTCTTGGTCCCTGTATTGAGAAAGCTTAGTGTCTTCAGCAGAAGGCTTTCTAGTGGAGTGGGGGGCCTCTTTGAGCACCTATTTGCAGAGCTAAAAGAGCTTTCTAACACTTGTTGGGGCAGGGCAGAGGCTGAGGCCAGAGAGAAGCATGCCTGAAGCCTGGCTGAGAAGAAGCTGTCCTGACTTGAGAACTGTATGATGAGTTGTTTCTGATCCTGAATTGTAAGCTGTACTTCTCTAATAAACCTCATACTCATGAGTATTTTCTGTGATTTCTGTGTGATCATCACAACAAATTGTCAAACCCAGCAGAGAAGCATATTGTGCAGTGGCAGGGCTGGTTGGTGTCAGAACTAATAAGAGAATTGGAGGGTGGTGGCATGTCTGACCTCCACCTAATAGGAACCAGCCCTGGGCCGTTGATGTTCATCTCCATTCTTTCTCCCCCTTGTTAAGACAGGAAGAGTCAGATGATGCTTCCCAATGCCATTTTGCACCATATTTCATTAAATCTAATATCAAACCCAAACCCATTGCTGTTGAGCGATTCCAACTCTAGTTACCCTGTAGGACAGAGTAACACTGCCTCATAGGGTTTCCAAGGTTATAAATCTTAATGGAAGCAGCTTGACTCATCTTTCTTCCACAGAGCTGCTGGCAAGGGTTGATTACCCAATCATCACTACTAATCAGTAGTGAATAATTTCATATGAAAGATATAGTGAAAAACATGTGAAACTGTTCAGTACAGATTACTAAGTAAGCACAAATAAGCCTGGCCATACTTTGCATACTATGTACTCAGTGCCAGTCCAGGGATTAAAAATTTGATAAGAAGCTTCCTATAGAATCCTGTAGCAAGTGTTGTGGAGTCGGGAGAGAGAGATAGATGTTAACCATACCTAGAAGCAGAATCTTTGTTGTGAAAAATGTGAAATTGTTCACTACAGATCAGTAAAGTAAGTACATTAAACCCATGCTTAACTTGCTTATTGAATAATCCGATACTGGCTGTTGGTGGGTTTAAACTGCTGACTTTCTGGTTAGCAGCTGAGTGCTTAAAAACTGCACCATCAGGGCTTTTCCCAAATGTAATATACCACTAATTTTATAATATGTCTTAATTTCAGGGATATAAAAATATGAACATCTTAGAATGCAAAGATATGATATTTCATGTGAATGTAAAATATTAAATTGCAGATAGGAAAAAAAGCAAAAATATATATCATAACTTATTTCATCATCCAGACTTAAGTTCTCTTGTAATGTTAAAGAGTATCTTTACATTATCTATTAGTTATACAGAAGCTCAACTGACACAGTGGTTAAAGTGCTTAGCTGCAATCCAAAAGGTCGGCAGTTTGAATCCCCCAGCTTTTCTGCGTGAGAATAATGTGGGAGTTGTTGTTGTTGTTGTTAAGTGCCGTCGAGTCGTTTCCGACTCATAGCGACCCCATGCACAGCAGAACAAAACACTGCCCGATCCCGCACCAGCCCCACAATCCCTGCTACACTTGAGCCCATCATCACAGCCACCGTATCAATCCATCTCCTTGAAGGCC
>NW_006921727.1:7809925-7818562 GCF_000298275.1 Orycteropus afer afer | reverse complement strand
TGGTCAATTTCAGACTGTAGCAGCTGATAAAATTCTTCAATTTCCTCATGTGTGGCTTTGGTGGTTGGGGCATAAATTTGAATAACAGTCATATTAACAGGTCTTCCTTGTAGGCATATGGATATTATCCTATCACTGACAGCATTGTACTTCAGGACAGAATGTGGCAGTTGGCATCCATAAAAATTACAGCCTTGGAAATCCTATGGAGCAGTTCTACTCTGCCTTATAGGGTTGCTCTGAGTCACAATTGACTCAACAGCAGTAGGTTTTGTTTTTCTGGAGATATATATATATATATATATATATACACACACACATACACACACACACACACACATATAATACATATATTACATGTACACATGTAAGGATCTCTGGTAGTGTAGTGGGTAAGCCATTGGCTGCTAACCAGAAGGTTGGTGGTTCACACCCACCAGCTGCTCCTCGGATGGAAGATAAGGCAATCTACTGTAAAGATTTACAGCCTTGGAAACCTAATGGGATTAACTATCAGTCAGAATCAACTTGATGGCAATGGATTTGGTTTTGGGATATATATATATATATATATATATATATATATAAACAAGACACAGTGCAATGGTTATGTGCTGAGCTGCTAATCAGAAAGGTCAGCCGTTTGAACCTACCTACCAGCTGCTCCATGGGAGAAAGAGGTGGTAGTGTTCTACTACATGCAAAAGTTACAGCTATGGAAACCATGTGGGGTGGTTCTACTTTGTCCTACAATCAAAAACAAAACAAAACAAAAAAACTCTGCCGTTGAGTCAATTCCACCTTATAGTGACCCTATGGGACAGAGTGGAACTGCCCTATAGGGTTTCTAAGACTGTAATCTTTACAGAAACAGATTGCCACATCTTTCAATAAATACACGATATATTTTTGTTCATTTAATGGATGCTTTTTTAGCTTAATTTCTGGGGCTAGTTTTCTGTTGGTATTAAGCCAAAAAAAAAAAATTCTAAATTAAACCCACTGTCATCAAGTTGATTCTGACTGACTTACAGTGACCCTGTAGGATAGTGTGGAACTATCCATAGGGTTTCCAAAGCTGTAAATCTTTATAGAAGCAGATTGCCTCATTTTTCTCCCACAGAGCAGTTGGTGGGTTTGAACCACCGACCTTTTGGTTAGAAGCCAAATGTCTTAACCACTCATATTTAAGTGGGGCAGCTTCTTGCTGAAAAACAGAATGAGAAGTTGGGGAAGAAAGCTGAGGCACTCTTCAGCTTTGACTCAATTTTGAACTTGTCATTAACAAATCTATTCTTGTTTTTTTGTTCTGGGAGCATGTCTACCCTTGTTTTATAGCTGTTTGCTGCTTTGTGCTTTGCAGGTTGGCTGGAGCTTTAGCAGTACAACTGCACTCCCACATGGTTCCTTCTTCAGCTGACCTCCCATGGATTGTGTGGGGTGGGACTGACTTATTCCCAAATAGTCATGGTTTGCTCATGGCCCTAATTATAGAGAGCTGGAGGAATATTTCTAGATTGTCCTACCTAATTTTAGGGGCAATCATTCATTTTCAGGCTGAGGGAGGGGGGATGCCCTGAATGATTTAAATGGACTGGACTGCTAACTGAAAGGTTGGGAATTTTAGCCTGCCCAGAGAACTCTTGGAAGAAAGGCCTGGCTGTCAACTTCTAAAAAATCAGCCAGTGAATACCCTAAGGAGCACAGTTATGCTCTGACACACATGGGGTTTTCATGAGTCAAAACTTTCTTGATGGGCAATTGGGAAAAAAAAGAATTCGGATGTAGAAATGTTGTGAGGAGTGTTGACTGGTAGTGTCCATGCTTATTTGGTACAGAACAAAATGACTTTTTCAGTTGTTTTCCAAGTTGTGATTTGGGTTTATGACTGGTTCATTGAAGATAGAAAGAGGGAGTTGAGGGTTTTTTTTTTTAACTTGCTTTGTTTTGCTTTTGCGTTTTGCACTCTTATTTGTTCAATGACTCCTCAGGCAGGCAAATGGAATACAAATTACTTTACACTACCCCTTTAACTGGAAACTGACTTCTACCTTCATTCCCTGTTCTCTGCTCCATTTGAATTTTCCATTTCTTCTAAATATCTCCTATGTTTCATTATCAACTTTTTTTCCTGAGTTGACATCCTTCATCAAGAAAAATCTTCTCACCACACACTTAATGATTTAAATAATTTTTCCTACCATTCTGAGAATGCTGAAAGTTTACACATTTTCATGAACACTCTTTTGATTTATTAAAACTGATCATTTCTCTTCTGGTGGCACAAATGGTTAAGTGCTCGGCTGCTAATTGAATGTTGGCAGTTTGAACCCACCCAGTGGCTCTTTGGGGCCTGGCAATTTGCTTTCATAAAGATTATAGGCATGAAAACCCTATGAGTCAGTTCTACTCTGTCATAGGAGGTCATTATGAGTTGAAATCAATTTGACAGCACCTAATAACCACTACCACCACTATTTAGTAATGCTTGTCATGTCTTCTTCACTCAGCTCCTACAGTCATTCATCAAGAGTTGCACAAGATATAAATATGTCTACATTTAATCACTCTGCCATTGTTTATGTATTCTCTATATTTGGTTTATCAATTGCAGTAGTGAGTTCACTTTTCTAAACTCCTAGAAAATTGAGTCCATTTAAGTTTACTTCACACATGTAACATTTAACAAGACTAATTCTGCTAGTAGGAAAACTACTTCTGGAGATTAGGTGTTGCGTGTGTGTGTGTATGTGTGTTTTCCAGAAATATTTTAGGTAACTTGGGCATTGGTAGGTACTCTGAAGCAGTAGGTTTTAATTCATTCTTTCATTAGTAATTCCTGATTTGGTAATTACCACATTCAGGAAATTAATGCATCAGTGAATTACAGACTAATCAAATAGCCCAAGAAGGTTAATGTTTCTTATCAGATCAGAAAGCTTAATATACTCCTACAGAGTACCTTACAAATTTTTCTCAACAAATTCTATCTGCTGCCCTTTCTGTGGAACACAACACTGTTAGATTTAATTTACTTGAGCAGGTGAATTTGAGCTTCTTTCATGTGCCCAACACTGGGGAATACAAGAAGGATAAATACATAGTTCTTGCCTTTAAGGAATTTAGGGAATAAGGCAGACATATACACAACTGATTCTAGTATAAATTAACAAAGGCTGTATACTCCAACATATATACAACACAGGACTGTGGTAGGTAGATATGAATTTGTAATATCCTTCTTTGCTCCTAATAATCTCATTTCACTCCTCTTTCCACAAACTCTGTCCACCACCTGTATGGATACTATAGTTATAGAAACATTTTATTGAATGAAAAATGTCATGTAAGTTTCTCTTTTCTATGTATCCAACAAATATCAAAAGCATACCCATGATGTTCCTTGTATTGAGCTGGGTCCTAGACATGGCAAGTAAATCAAAACATTTCCTTCCTTTAGTGCAGCTAATTATTGAATAAAAGCATGAGATGAATGTAAAACCATGATACATTTTATAAAATCAGAGTAGAAAATGGTAAGAGGGCATATGATAGACTTGATCTAATTTTGGGGATCTGAGAAATATTCTTAAGGAAGAAACTCTGAGTTTAGATTTATGGGTTGTACAGGGAGTGACTAGGTAGAGATAAGTAGTGGTGTCACTAGGGGACTGAGGGTGAAGGGAAGTGCAGATCATACCCCCTGACACTGTCAGCAGGGGTGACACCAAACTGACCCCAAGATCTGTAGTCCTGGTGGGAGGTGGTTAGTGTCATAGGAGGAGGGGCTGCCAAGGTAGTGTCATCACAAGGTTTGGTGTTACCTGTCATACATTGCAGCAAGTTGTCACCACCCCCTCATCACCCACTAATTAGAGTAGGCAAGCTGTCATTGGGTAGAGAGAAGGGTCTCTGCTTGGGCCAGTGGGAGAGGGGAGGAGCTGGGGGGACCAGAGTAGGGGAGTGAGTAGGCTGGGAGAAGTGGGGCTACATGGCACAGCATGTGACATTGCACAGGGGCCGTACAGAGCTAGGCCGCGTTGCCTACCAGGAAGGGTTCTCTGCCTGGCCCTGCCCTCTGGGGACAAGGGGCAGTAACCCCATGAGTTATCACACTGGGTGACACTAACCCCAGTAATGGCACTGGGGAGGAAAGCATTCCAGGCAAAGGAACAACTTATAAAAATGTGATTACAGAGCTATAGAATATTTGTGTTCTCCCAAGAAGATTGTATTTGCTGTACCTCAAAAGACAAGGACTTACAGGCCCTGTAACAGATTTTGGTCAAGGACATTGAGGATCTGGTTATGGATTTTAAGAGCAAAGGGAGTCACTGAATTGTTTTAAGAATGAAGGTAGCATGATCTTATTTGTATGTTGTGGTTGCTCTGTCTGAGAAAATTGCAATATAAAGAGGTTAATTGTAGTAGTCTAAATAAAAGATGTTAGTCTGGACTTGGGAAGATACTGGAAAAGTTGGGGAGATATGGGTGGATCAAGAGATATTTAAGGAGAAAAGCTAGGAGACATGATGTGGATTTGGAATGGAATATCATGAGGAAAGAGTCAAGGATGACCCACTCTTAGAATTAAGGCTTTATGAACTGAGTGAGTAGTGTGCCATGGAATCAGATGGCAAACGAGATGAAGAAAATGCAGATATCAGAGCAGGCAGGTAGATAATTGATCTCAGTGTTAAAGGAGAGATAATTGATGAAATGGATAGAATTGAACAGAGTAAAAAGAATAGAGATTGACTGAGACTAAATCACGGGAAAATCCAATGTTTAATGGCTGGAGAGAGAGAGAGCAGAAGAGTCCAGTGAAGTTAAGGAAAAAAAAAAAAAAAAAAAGAAAGAGAGAGGGAGAGATAGTTACATACATGGTTGCTGAGAAACCTGTAAATCTGGAAGCATTGGGATCCAAAGAGTATGTGTTGAGGTAAGTCTCACTGAGAAGAAGCAACAGCTTCTCAATTGTGCCAGTAGAGAAAGAAGATAAAATGAGGTTAGGTAAAAATGTGTTAGCATTTAGGGCAATGGTAAATTGAGAGAGATTGTTATCAGATGGCTTCTTTTATCTCTAGGAAGTAGAAAGTAAGGCTATATAGAAAGGAAATAGGTATTAGATGGAATGCATTGTCAGAAATTTACAGAAAATGGAGATGGTTTGCAATGGTCATTGTGCAGTGTAGAAGACAGAGCAGAGGAAACTAATGGAATTGCCACGCTGTGGTAATGGTACCTCTTGTGTGCACTTTCAGCAGTATGGTCAGCTGCTTGGATGTACAGAAAGAGAAATAGATAGTTGAGTTCATGCAAGACTGATAGTTTTCCAGATGGATGCAATGAAAAGTCAGAAAAATGAGGAGTTTAGGATATGAGTATGTGTTGACATGTATTACTAAAATGACAGAAATCTTAATGTAACTGTTAAAAGTGTCAATGGTTTTGGATGAATTAGAAAAAACAGTAGATTATAGGCTGTGATAATTCTAATCTCAGTAATTTTATGATTCTGTAATTTCATTTTCTTACTCGTTAGATATTTTATCATTATTTATGAGAAAATAAAAAAGTAATCATGTCATAATAAGTAATATTTTACAGGCTAAGCATACACTGAAGGAGCTTTGGTGGTGTAGTGGGTAAGACATTTGGCTACTAACCAGAAGAAGGTCAGCAGTTCAAACCCACCAGCTGCTCTATAGGAGGAAGATGAGGCTAACTATTTCCATAAAGATTTATAGCCTTGGAAACCCAAGGGGGATCACTATGAGTTGCAATTGACTTGATGGCAATGAGTTAAACATATAGTGTAAGGTTGTTGTTGTTATTAGGTGCTGTCAAATTGGCTCTGCCTCATAGTGATCCTATGTACAACAGAACAAAACACTGCTAGGTCCTGTGCCAGCAGGAATCCTTGCTATACCTGAACCCATCATTGCAGCCACTGTGTCAATCCATTTCATTGAGAGCCTTCCCTTTTTCGTTGACCCTCCACTTTACTAACTAAAAGCCATAATGTTCTATTTTAGGTGCTTTATTATGTTGTGACACTGATAGTCTACTTTGTACTAATAAACCTTTGATATATATATATATATATATATATATATATATATATGTATACAGATACTAAGTATTTTTATACTTAGCAGCAGTATGTATAGGAAAGTATAAAAATTATGCTTCAGATTTAAATTTCAAAGGCAATTTTCCTCATGTCATAAATAACAAGCATTCCAGGAACATAAATCATGATTTAGTGCCACTATAAATTATTTTACATAGCTTTATTGGGGGCACCATTTGCTTTTCTTCATTCATTTTTTTTCCTTCTTCCTTTCTGAATAACAAATGAATGTTAAACTTGGATTTTTATGGTATATTATGTTTAACCCCGGCAAATTGATAAATTCTGAGCAGATGTTTTAATTAGAGGTTTTTAATGCATAAGAAAGTCTAAGACAGTTGAATGAACATTTCTGCTACACTTACTAAGCAAATGCAAACAAATGTGTCATAATTAGTAGAGACATTGCAAAAGCATTTAATTTGAGTGGTAGAATATCTTTCAACTTCAAAATGTTTAGCTTTTTCTTGTGCTTTATAGGGAGTCCACTGGTTTGAATAATAGTAGCTACTTCAACAAATAGCAAACAAAAACCAAACTCACTGCTTTCAAGTCAGATCTGACTCATAGAGACCCCTCCTTGGGTTTCTGAGACAGTATCACCCAATCTTCCTTCTGAGGAGTGGCTGGCGGTTTTGAACTGCCAGCCTTCTGGTTCGCAGTCAAATGTTTTATGCACTACACCACCAGAGCTCCTACAACAGAGTAAATGTAGCTAATGGTTCCAAAATACTAATAGAAGTTTATTTCTTGTTCATGTAATAGTCCAAAATGGGTGTTTCTAGTTTTTATGTGGCTCTCTTCCATATGGTTTCAGGGACTAGAACCTTTTTCCATCTTGTTGCTCTGCCATCTTTGAGGTTCAAATGTTGTGGTTGCGTCTAGCCTGTGAAAAGTAAAGCAAGAGTATGAGGGGGTCTTCGTCTGTTATTTTTTTTTAAATAATATTTCATTGAGTTTTCAGTGAAGGCTTATATAGCAATTTATGTTCCCATTTTCTACACAAACTGTTCAGTAATATTGGTTATATTTTTCACAATGTGTGAGCATTCTCATTATTTCTATTCTAGTTGTTCCGTTTTGAGGACTGCTTCTTAAATCCACTTCTTATGACCTTGACCCAGAAGTGGCCTATATCATTCTACTCATATTCCTTTGGCTATGTCACATTCACATGGTTCCACACAACTGTAAAGGTACTGGAAAAGTAAAAGATATAGAAGGAAAAATTTTCAGAACAAACAGAGCTATATTTTGGAGTGGAAATCTAAATTTAATACATTTTAAAGGAAAAGAAAAAACAGAGACTCAAATTCTGAGTTCATGGAGAGCGACTTCAGTCTACATCTCTAAGCCCTCTGAGATTATGTGTCTGTCTTTAGAAAATCTTAATTGAAAGATTTAACCTCACTACTATATAAAACTGAAAAAATAAAATAATAAATATATTTGATGCCAACTACATCCATAATAGGAGCTCTGGTGGCTTATTGCCTAGGGCATTTGACTGCTAACCAGAAGGCTGGCTGTTCAAAACCACCAGCCACTCCTTGGAAGGAAGATTGGGCAATCTACTTCCGTAGTGATACTGCCTTGGAAACCAAGGAGGGGTCGCTATGAGTGAGATCCAACTTGACAACAGTGAGTTTTGGTTTTGGTTTGGAGTTACTTCATGGAAGAAACACCGTGGAGTTTGATCCAACTCAAAGCAACCCCTCCTTAGATTTCCGAGGCGATATAGCATAGTGCCTAAGGCATTTGACTGCTAACCAGAACGCTGGCAGTTCAAACCCACCAGCCACTCCTCTGAGGACAGGTTGGGCAATCTACTTCTGTAGTGATACCACCTCGGAAACCCAAGGAGGGATCTCTATGAGTTGGGTCCCACTCGATGGCAAATAACAATAACAATATCACTACATAAGTAGATTGCTCAACCTTCATTCCGAGGATGAACCACTAGCCTTCTGGTTAGCAGTTAAATGCCTTAGGCAATACACCACCAGAGCTCCCTCATGGAAGAAAGATGGGGCAATTTGCTTTGGTAAGATTTACACCCTTAGAAACCCAATGGGGTCATTATAAGTCAGAATGAATGCACACACACACACACACACACATATATATATGTAATATATATATAAACAAGGAGGTCCAATGTCAAGATTTACTCAATATTTTCTGCCTAGCCTTTCTAAACAATCACAATGTTTTCAATTTTTCTAAAAATTTTCTCAGGGTAAAATAAATGCATTCATTTTTTAAATATAATATTTTATTCTTACTTGTTTTGACCACAAATCTCCACTGTGTACATTGAAATAATATGCTTAACTTTTCTTTTTTTTTTTATTGTGATTTGGGTGAAGATTTACAGAGCAAATTCACTTTCCATACAGCAGTTTACATATACTTTGTCTCATGTCATTGACCACAGTTTACCACAATGCAACAGCTCCCCTCCTACTTTCTCCCCATAGTTACCTCTTCCCATTGACCAT
>NW_006921727.1:7808316-7809417 GCF_000298275.1 Orycteropus afer afer | reverse complement strand
CCAAAGTAGGAGGTGGAACAATGTTTTGTAGAGTATGTTATGCCAATTGAACTTGATGTCCCCTGTGACTATGGTCCCAATATGCTTAACTTTTCAACAAGAAACTTTTATTAAGTGTGTAATATGTGTCAAAGGCTGTGCTAGGCATTGTGAATACAAGTATCAATAAGAAACTGCCCCTGTTCTCAAGCAAGTCATGAGAGAGAAAGCAGAGAGAAAAGAGACAAAAAGGAGAGGGTGGAGAAGAGGAGATGAGAAAGGAGACAGAAAAGACAGAGAGAGAGAGAGAGAGAAAGAGAGAGAGAGAAAAAGAAAGAGGAGTAAGCAGGCACTAACACACAATGTCTTTTAAGTGTGGAGATAGGATAGGAGTATATATTAGGTAGTGAGGATGTGCATCATATAGGCACATACACAATTCCAATTTTAGGGGTCAGAGAAGGTTCCAGCAAAGAGGGCATACCTACTGTAGAGTCTGGTGTTGTTGTTGTTGTTTTTTGCCGTCGAGTCGGCCCCGACTCATAGCGACCCCTTCTTGGGTTTCCGAGGCAGTATCACTACGGAAGTAGGATTGCCCAGCCTTCGTAGGAGGCATTAAAAGTATACGAAAAGAGAAGCATGCTTTAGTATCCTAAAGCAAATACACAGTTCCACAGTGAGAGAGAATGTGACATTTTTAAAACATTAGAAGGAGTTTAAAAAGGGTAGCGTGTAGAACAAGGTTGACGCTAGTGAAAAATAGACTAATAGGTAGCCAAGTTAGAGGGACATTCTTCTATTTAATGATGATTTACTTACTTTTCTTGAAACCTGCTCTGGCCCTGAGTGCTTCACTGTCTCTGAGTTTATTCACATGTCTCCATTATTTCCTTCTTAATACACATGCATTTGCAATAACATTGGTTTACATAGTTCCAAGGAGTATCTATATGATGTGTCTTCTACCCCATATCCTGTGAAGTGGTGCTCCCAACACAAAGACCAATAAAAGCCTTTACATTTGCTAGTTCAGTTGTTGTTGTTGTTGTTGTTAAGTGCCGTCGAGTCGTTTCCGACTCATAGCGACCCCATGCACAGCAGAACGAAACACTGCCCGATCCC
>NW_006921727.1:7794063-7805346 GCF_000298275.1 Orycteropus afer afer | reverse complement strand
TTAACACCAGAGGCTCAGCCTCAAAACTCACGTCTACATGTCACCACAGTAGGACAAACCGACAGACAAGTTTGTCCTGCTGTTGGAGACCTCTCGTAGTTCTCGTAGACCCCTCTAGTTCAGTTAGGCATCCTATTTCTGTATTATTCTACTTTGAGATAAATCTAAGTTCAGATACTGCCCCAAAGCAAAGGAATGTCATTTCAGTGAACTGGATCCAGGTACAGGCGAGTGGAAAAAAATGAATAACATTCAAAAAGAGAAAATAGTATGTCTTTGCCTGTCATACAATGGCAGAGATGAGGCTCCAGGAAATTACAGTCACAAGTACAAGAAAAATCTTCTAATAATTAAAAGAAAGCCTCAAGTGGATTATAAGGGAAAGTCTGTATGTTGAGAAAAAAGCCTTGCTTGTTTTGTGAACAAATAACAGGTCTGAAATTTAAACTTCAGCATAAACATTTGTCTTGCCTAGAAGTGCTTACAATACAGTGGAGATGGACAGCTAAACATATAACATGGACGGGAAGGAAATGTAGGCATCTGAAAGATGGCTCCAGTGAAGACTAGAGTGGGAAATAAGTCCAGAATTAAAGGTGAATGTAATAATGGTCCATTCACATTTCCTCTGTTATTAACTGTTTATTCCTGCCTTCTGTTTATTTTTCTACATGAGCCTTAGTTTTTAAAATGATTGATGTGTATGATTGAAAAACCACCACTCGTCTGTCAGTTTGTCATACTGTGGTGAATTCCGTGTTGCTGTGAGGCTAGAGGCTATGCCACCAGTATTTCAAATGCCAATAGGGTCACCTATGGTAAACAGGTTTCAGCATAGCTTCCAGACTAAGACAGACTTGGAAGAAGGAATGGACCATCAGCTTCTCAAAGAATTGGCCAATGAAAATCTTATGAATAGCAGTGAAACACTGTCTGATATATTATTAGAAAACTTATGAATTGCTCTAATACATTGTCCCATAGAGTGCTGGAGGATGAGCCCCTCAGATTGGAAGGCACTCAAAATACGACTGGGGAAGACCTGCCTCCTCAAAGTATGGTTGATCATAATGGCGTGGATGGAGTAAAGCTCTCAAGACCACCTGTTGCAGATGAGAAATGACTCAAAATGGGAAGAAACAGCTGCAAACATCCATTAATAATCAGAACATGGAATATGCGAAGTATGTTTCTAGGAAAATCAGAAGTTGTCAAAAATGAAACGGAGCACACAAATATCAATGTCCTAGGCATTAGTGAGCTGAAATAGACTGATTTTGAACATTTTGAATCAGACAATCATATGATCTACCATGCTTTGAATGACAAATTTAAGAGGAATGGTGTGGCATTCACTGTCACAAAGAATGTTTCAAGATCTGCCCTGCAGTACAATGCTGCCAGTGATAGGATGATATCCATAACCCTACAAGGAAGACCAAATACTATTACTATTATTCAAATTTACACACCAACCACTAAAGCCAACGAGGAGGAAATTGAGGATTTTTACCAACTTCTGCAGTCTTAAATTGACCAAACAGGCGATCAAGATTTATTGATTATTACTGGTGATTGGAATTAGAAAGTTGGAAACAAAGAAGAATCACCAGTAGTTGGAAAATATGGTCTTGGTGATAGAAATGACACTGGAGAACACATGATAGAATTTTGCAAGACCAATGACTTATTCATTGTAAATACCCTTTTTCAACAACATAAACAGCAGCTATGCACTTGGACTTTGCTATATGGACTACACAGGAGTTAAATCAACTACATCTGTGGAAAGAAGCAATGGAGAAGATCAATATCTTTAGCCAAAACAAGACAAGGAACTGACTGTGGAATAGATCATGAATTGCTCATAGACAAGTACACTTGAAGCTGAAGACAATTAAAGTAAATCCACAAGAGCCAAAATATAACTTGATTATATATCACTTGAATTTGGAGACTATCTGAAGAACTGATGTGATGCCTTCAACACCAATGACCAAAAAACAGACAAATTGTGGGATAATATCAAGAACATCAAGCATGAAGAAAGCAAAAGGTAATTAAAAAGAGAGGAAAGGAAGAAAAGACCAAAATGGATGTCAGAAGAGACTCTGAATTTTGCCCTTGAACATAGAGTAGCTAAAGCAAATGGAAGAAATGACAAGATAAAAGAGCTGAATAGAATATTTCAAAGAGCAGCTCAAGAAGCTAAAGTCAATTATTATAATGAAATGTGCAAAGACCTGGAGTTAGAAAACCAAAAGGGAAGAACATACTCAACATTTCTCAAGATGAAAGAACTGAGGAAAAATTCAAGCCTTGAGTTGCAATATTGAAAGATTCTATAGACAAAATATTAATGATGTAGGAAGCATCAAAAGAATATGGAAGGAATACACAGAGTCACTGAACATGAAAGAATTGGGCAATGCTCAACTATTTCAGGAGTGGAATATGATTAAGAAACAATGGTAATGAAGGAAGAAGTCAAAGCTGCACTGAAGCAATTGACAAAAACAAGGCTCCAGGAATTCATGGAGTACCCTTGGGATGTTTCAACAAACCAATTTCACCCTGGAGCACTTATTTGTCTATGCCAAGAAATTTGGGAGACAGTTACCTGACCAATTGACTGGAAGAGACCCATATTTGTACCTATTCCAAAGAAAGATGATCCAACAGAATGTGGAAATTATCAAACAATATCATTAATATCACATGCAAGTAAAATCTTGCTGAAGATAATTCAAAAGTGGTTGTAGCAGTATATTGACAGAGAACTTCCAGAAATGCAAGCTGGATTCAGAAGAGGATGTGATATGAGGGTATCATTGCTGATGTCAGATGGATCTTGGATGAAAGCAAAGAATACCAGAAAGATGTTTACTTGTGTTTTACTGACTATGCAAAAGCATTGGATTGTGTGGATCTTAACAAATTATGGTTAACATTGAGAAGAATGGGAATTCCAGAACACTTAATTATGCTCATAAGAAGCCTGTACATAAATCAAAATGCTACTGTTTGAACAGAACAAGGGGATACTGCATGGTTTGAAATCAGGAAAGGTGTGCTTCAGGGTTGTATCCTATCACCATACTTATTCAATCTGTATACTGAGCAAATAATCCGAGAAGCTGGACTATATGAAGAAGAATGTAGCATCAGGATTGGAGGAAGACTCATTAACAACCTGTGATATGCAGAAAACACAACCTTGCTTGCTGAAAGTGAAAATGACTTGAAGCACTTACAGATGCAGTTTAACACTACAGTCTGCAGTATGGATTACTCCTCAACATAAAGAAAACAAAAATCCTCACACCTGGGCCAATAAGCAGCATCACAATAAATGGAGAAAAGACTCAGTTATCAAAGAGATTTCATATTACTTGGATCCACAATCAACACCCATGGAAAAAGCAGTCAAGAAATCAGATGTATTGCACTGCGCAAATCTGCTGCAAAAAATCTCTTTATAGTGCTGAAGAGGAAAGATTTCTCTTTGAAGACTAAGGTGTGCCTAATTATGTAATGTCATGGTATTTTTAATCACCTCATATTCATATGAAAGCTGGACAGTGAGTAAGGAAGACAGAAGAAATGTTGATGCTTTTGAGTTGTGTGTTGGTGAAGAATACTGAAAGTACCATGACTGCCAGAAGAATGAACAAATCTGTCCTGGAAAAAATGTAGCCAGAATGCTCCTTGGAAGCAAGAATGGCCAGACTTTGTCTCACCTACTTTGGTCATGTTGTCAGAATGGTAAAGTGGAGAGTCAGCAATAAAGGGGAAGATGTTCAACAAGATGATTGACACAGTGGCTGCAATGATGTACTCAGGTACAGCAAGGATTGTGAAGATGGCGCATGACTGCACAGTATTTTGTTCTGTTGCACATAGAGTTGCTATGAGTCATAGGTAACTCGACAGCACCTAACAATAACATGATTAAAAAAAAAGCAGTTGCTATCTAAAAGCTCCTACTCATGGTGACTCCATGTATATTAAAGTACAACTGTGTTCTATATGTTTCTCAATTTTCAGAAGTATATCGCCAGGCTTTTCTTCTGTGATTTCTCAGAATGGACTCAAACCTCCAACCTTTCAGTAAGCACCCAAGTGCCCTTCACTTAGGAGAAACAGAAGATGGATAATGTGGATCAGAGGGACGAGAAATTAGGTAGATGTAGGACAGAACTTGGTAGGGACTTGTTAGTTATAGTTAGGGTTTTGAACCTCTTCCCAAGACAAAGGGGAATTCAACTTAAGGAGCTTTCAACAGTGAAATTACATAATTGCATTTTTTTTAAAAAGTCACTGTATATGATGTTTAGAGAATCCAATTAAGGAGTTAAAGGTAGAAGGTACAGACACAGGAAATTTAATTAGAAAACTAATGCTGTAATCAAGAAACAGCAGGGGCTTAGGCTAAGATGGTAGTTGTGCAAATGAAGATGAATTTGAGATATGTGTGTGTGTATAGTGAAACCTATGAGAGCTAGAAATTGAAAGGATTTCCTTGTGTTTCCAGGTCTCACAAGTTTTCTGCCTTTGACAAGAAGCCATCTTGTCACTTTTCTATTGCTCATTGTAATGGAAAATATCCCAAAATTTCCTTCTTTGACAGGTTTCTGCCTTACAGTTTGTAGCTTTCACAGGGATATATATATATAGGAGCTCTGGTGGTGTAGTGCCTAACTAAGGCACTTAACTGCTAACCAGAAGGCTGGAGGTTCAAACCCACCAGCCACTCCTCGGAAGGAAAGTTGGGCAATCTGCTTCCATAGTGATACCGCCTCGTAAACCCAAGGAGGGGTCGCTATGAGTCTGTCTGACTCCACGGCACGTAACAACAACATATATATATATATATATATATATATATATATATATATATATATTGTTGTGTGTCACCGTAGTGACCTAATGTGACAAAAATAGAACTGTGTTTTATAGGGTTTTCTTGACTGTGATCTTTATGGAAGCAGATCACCAGGTTTTTCTCCTAAAGAAGCTGGGTAAGTTCAAACTGCCAACCTTTCCATCAGCAGCTGAACACTTAACCAGGGCTGTGTGTGTGTGTGTGTCTAAAATTGACAGGATTTGGTAATTTGTTGTTTGGTTTGATGATTTTGAGAGTAAAGTATTGACTCCCAAGTATCTTCCATGAATACAGGATGCACAGATGTATCATCCACTGATATGGAGAGTACTGGAAGAGGAGCAGAAGTAGGTAGGAGAATCTCGAGTTCAGTTTAGACATACTGAGTTTGGAATTTCAAGAGATATCCAAATGGAAATGTCAAGTAAGCAATCCTACATTATTCTGGAGTGAAACAACATCCTTTTAAGAGCTGGAAGAGAAAACATTGGAAATGATCAGCATTGAGAAAGTTACTAAAATCATGGGAATGATGATGCCCTGTGGGGAAAGAATGTAACATGAGAAGAAGGTTCAGGACCAAAACCTGAAGAACATTTATAGCCCATATAAAAATGGTGGAAGGAGCAAAAGAAATTGAGAAGTGCCTAAAGAGGAAAAAGAAAAACCAAGAAGGCATGTTGGTATTAGAGAAACCTGCAAGGGGAGAATATTTTAAGAAGTAGGGGATGGTTAGCAGTGTAGGATTTACTCAGAGGTCAAATAAAACAAATACTGAAAATTACCTTTGAATTTGGCAATATATAAATTTGCAGGAAAGATAGGATAAATGACCGTTGGTTTCTTATGCTAAAAGTTTTAATTACTATCTGTTTTTGTAAGTATATGTGCAAATTACATTAGAATATTCTTTTATCTCTGTCTTAAGATGTGTCAAATTGATTGATTTCATTAATGTGATTTTACTTGGCATTTATATCTTGTCCTCTTTTGTGTTTATTAAATTGATGAAAAGAAAAATAACATAATTAGTTAAGATTATATGAACTCTGAGAATATCATTTGGCAGTTGAATGACTAACTGAAAAATTTGAATCTTTATTGGAAAGTGAAAGAAACACAAATTATTCAGTTCATGTAGATACTGCCTAAATTGACTATCAACTCAAACTTTCAACAAATTTTATTGAGCAATGATCATATACTAGACATTCTGCTAGGTGCTGGAGATACCAAGGTGAGTAACATAGCCTTAATAAAGATAAAACACAACCCACTAATCTGAAAGCAGCTATGGAAAGCTCTCAGGCAAACATGCAGGGAAGCCACTGAGAGTTCACACTGGAATGGAACCTTTGAGCTTAACTTACAAAAGAGTGGAGGTGAAGAGGGCCTTGGGGACAGCAGAACTTGACAAATGGAGTTTATTTTTCTTCCATTTTCAGTGGTGATTGAATCACGTTGCTTTGTCTGTCAGTACTAAATCAAATTGACAGGACTGTTTGTGCTCCATTTGTTTTCTCTTGTTTGACATTGGTCTTTCATTGATTTGTCATTTCAAACACTGACCAAGTCCATCCTACTCTTCAGTTGCTATTACTATGAACTTACCTTTTACAAACAAAATAAAACAAAAACAATAGCAGAAAAAGAAAGCTTTATTTTGATTTAGGTAAAAGCGTGTTATAGTTGTTGCTGTTGTTATGTGCCATCAAGTTGGACCCGACTCATATGACCCCTCCTTGGGTTTCTGAGGCGGTATCACTATGGAAGTAGATTGCCCCCAACCTTCCTTTCGAGGAGTGGCTGGTAGGTTTGAACCACCAGCCTTCTGGTTAGCAGTCAAGTGCCTTAGGCACTATGCTACCAGAGCTCCTAAAGCATTTATAAGTATTTAAAAAATAATTCTGTGTGTGTGTGCATCTTTATCTTCCTAACCCTAGTTCCCTACACTCATTCAACAATCTTTTCACCTTAATTTTCTGTATTACATTGTTATTTTTGTTTTGTTTTAATTTTTTATTGTGGTTTGGGTGCAAATTTACAAAGCAGAGAGTTTTACTCTCAGCATTTCATGCACATTTGGTTTCACAGCACCTGTTATAATCCCCAGCTATAAAAAACTCTCCTTCCATCACTTCCTTGTGACTACCCCTTCCCTTCTTATCTATGCATTCCTGTCTGTCCACCTTTCCCTCTATGTGAATTCTGCCCTTCTGATGCCTCATGGTTAATTTATCTAAGGAGTGTATCACCCTAGGGTAGGTGGGTGCATCTCCCTGGGGTAGTGTTCTTCTTGTAGTTCTTTATACTGTGGGGCTGAGAGTTAATCTGAGGAAATGAGTCCATTTCCAGGCCCGAGGGATAACCCAGGACCGTAATTTCAGGGGTTCGGCCAGTCTCTATCTGACCAGTAATTATGGTTAGTTTTGTGTTTTTAAATTTTGTTTCACATTTTTCCTCTAACTCTCTCCAGGATCTCCAATTTTGATCCCTTTCTGAGTGGTTGGTATTGGTAGCCAGGCACCATCTAGTTCTTCCGGTCTCAGGGTTGTAAAGGCTGAGGTCCTTGTGATCCATCATATCTTTGGACTAATTATTTCCAAATAACTTTGGCTTTCTTCACTCTTCTTTGTTCCAGACAAGAGGAGACCATTAGTTGCATCTTAGATGGCTGCTCAAAAACTTTTAAGACCTCAGGTGCTACTCACCAAATTAAGATGTAGAACAAGATTTTTATGTACTATGTTGTGCCAATTGAGCATGATGTCCCATGAGACTATGGTCCAGAGCCAGCAGGCCTGGTCATTCTCTCCCTCAAGGTGTTTGATTGTCTCTGAGAAGCTACTCCAACCTGTCCTCTGTTACTTCTGTAATGTATGTAGCTAATTTTGTAGCGCAAATGCATATGTAAAATTATCTTCAGCCACATCTATCCTTGGTCTCGGATATATTCCTGTTTCCCTTCCCTTTCCTGATCTTCTCACCTATTCATTTACCCATAGCCTAGAGTTTGCTGCCACTGGTAATGCAGCATTGTGCATGCAATAGTCTTTGCTTCCGTTGTCTATATCTATTATGTACATTTTGTGTCCTCCTCTTCCCTATTGTCATTGTGCTAGCCACACACTTTTGTTCTATTGCTTTTGCCTTCACCTGAATCAATATGTGACTCTTACGTAGTCAGAAATTTTCCCTTCCCTTTCCTCCCATTCCCTGTAACCAAAAAAGTGGATTTCCTTCCCTGCATTAACCGAACTTGACTTTTTACAACAATGGACTCATACAATATTTGTCCTTCTGTAATTATTTAACTCAGCATAATATCCTCCAAATTCATTCACATTACGAGGTAATTGGTGAATTCTTCATTATTCTTTAATGTTGCATAGTATTCCATTATATGAATGTACTATGGTTTGGTTATCCATTCATCTGTTGATGGGCACTTGGGTTTTCTCCATCTCTTTGCTATAGTGAATTGTGCTGCAGTGAACATGGGTGTGCATATAGGATATTTCTAGTAATGGAATTGCTGGATCAAATGGTATTTCTATTTTCAATTTTTTAAGGAAGCCCCATACCATTTTCCACAGTGGTTGTACCATTTTGCAGTCCTATCAGCAGTGTATGAGAGTTCCAATCTCTCCACACCTTCACCAGCATTTGTCATTTTCTGTCTTGTTGAACTTAAAACTTTTCATGCTCATAAAAATATGACTTATGGAATATGCATAAGGACGTCAGGGTTATTCTTGATTGTGGAAGCAATGTGATACAGCATAAAGAATGTGGTTGTACAGTCAAGTTTAAGTTCATATGCTCAGCTCTTCTCTCTGGGTGATCTCAGACAGATCATTCAATCTCTATATACCCTGTGTTTCTCATCTGCTACATTGTAATAATAATAGTTTCCTCACTTTCTTGTAAGGATCAAATGAGTCACCTAGTAGGCTACTCAATTTATACTTCCTTTCCTCTTTTAAATTTATACTTTCTTTAATTTCTTTTCTATATTGGAACTATTTTCAGAATGATGCTTTAAAAGTATAATTTGGAACTAATTGTGCCATTAATGACCACTTACATGTGGTTATGTGCTTTTACTTTGATTGATTGATGGTCCAGCTCATTTTGAGAACCAAACCAAAACCAAACCTACTGCCATTGAGTTGATTGTGACTTATAGCAAGTCCCATTGGGTATCCAAGGCCACTCAAAATTTCAAATATATGCTAAATCTTCATGGAAATAGATTTCCTCATTTTCCTCCCATGGAGCAGCTGGTGGGTTTAAACTGCCAAACTTTGAGAACACAGGTAGATCAGTAGAGAATGCAAAGGAAAAAGGAATATGACTATAGGAAGAAACATGTATCAACTTCTTTGTTACATGAAATAAAATTTTACATGATTTAAGATGATTGCATCAAGAAGGCAAATAATTAGAAGTAATTAGGTACCTTATATTTTAATTTTACTGGATTGTATAAATTAGTGTGGTAGGAAATATTTTGTAATTGGAAAACTTCTAAAGAAACACTTGATACATGAACAAATGAGTTATTTATGGAAAGGGAAAATAAGCAATCCTTTGGTTTTCAGAGAACTGGGGGGAATGAGTTACATACACAAAGGCTGAGGTAATGTTTTAGTGTTTATCAGGAATGGCTTTCAATTACTGGGACAGTACTTATCCTTTATCTTCTTTCTGAAATTAGTTTTAATGTTTGTGCCTATTTTGTGCCTACTTCAGATTTTGGGGATCTATGTGATGGAATTTTATTAGCCCCTGGTAAAATTCTACCTTCTAAAGTAAGCTCAATAAATTCTTTTTGGAGATTTTGTCATATAATCTAATACCTTCCGTGTTGAGTGTTGTCATCAAAATTCCAAATATGATAGAATCCACATGGAGGTTAAAGAAGATATCTGTTTGTAAATTTCTAGACATCTGAGTGGATGAGACATCAGGTAAAAGGTCCTGACACCTCTGACTTCTGTTTGTCACTGGGGTACTGATTGGTTGTCACCTGAAACAGAGAGAGTACTTTCAGGCTCATGACTGTGCATCTGTAGACAGCAAGGTTATGATTTCAGAATCTAGGATCAAGATTTCATCCTAGGCTCCAGAAATATGATTTATTTGACATTCTGATGAGTGAATGGAGCAGGAGGTTTTGTTAAAAGGCATGCGTTACTATGGCAATTTGCAATGTCTTCTCCTAGCAGAAACTTGTAGGAGATTACTGACTACTTCAATAAGACCAAAGAGAAGGTCAGACTCAGTCTATGCTATAATAAAAAGGAAAAGGTTGCAGAAAAATGAATTTTGCAGATGATGAATGTGCTACCTGTGCTGGTAAGTGACAACTTTCATTTATTTATATTGTGAAAATGAATGTGTTAAATATTATTTTTCTTCATACCCATCATCATAATAATTATGTTCATTGAATTTATGGATGTAAAGGAGACTGCTGGATGTCATCAATACGATCCTGATTTGAATATTGCTATAATGACCAAACTGTTCATATTGACTTCAACCCCACATTTTCCCCCTGAAGTCCATCCTGCCTACCATTACCAGCTTTATGTTCTTATGGCTGTCTATAGTCCTCCTCCTTCCAAACCTTTTATGATTTCTCTATGAATGCATAATAGCACCAGTCAGCTCCTTGCATTTATTCATTCTCTCTTCTCAGACATGCACTCATTTCCCCTTGGCAGAGTCTATAAATTATTCAAGGTCCACCATGTTTTTCCTCTTTATCAGAGCTAGAAATGATCCCATCCTTTTCTTCATTGTCCTAGTTGTAGTTTTTATTGCTTATTTTATTAATTGCTTCTTAAACACCCACCAGCCACTCCACAGAAGGAAGTTGGGGCAATCTACTTCCATAGTGATACTGCCTCAGAAACCCAAGGAGGGGTCACTGTGAGTTGGGTCCAACTCTGAGGGCACATAACAACAACAACAACAAACACAACTACCAGCTTAGCCACTTATCATATGACCTTGGAATGTCACTTAACCTCTCTGGGACTCAGTTGCCTTATCTATGAAGCAAAGAACTTGAGAGTATTGAGTGTATTATGGCCATAGGTTTCTGTTGCAACTATTCAAATCTGACAGCAGACATAGACAATGAACAAGATAAATGAATGCACATGACTTTTCCAATAAAACTTTATTAACAAAAACAGGCAGCAGGCTAGATTTAGCCCATGAGCTGTAGTTATCCTGGATTGAACCATAATCTCTGAGTCTCCTTCTAGTGTTAAGATTCTATGAGAAGGGGAGGCGGGGCAAGATGGCGGACTAGGCAGAAGGATTGCACAGACCCTCTTCAACAAAGAAAAGGGAAACCAATAAATACAGACACAGAAGATAAT
>NW_006921727.1:7775335-7786418 GCF_000298275.1 Orycteropus afer afer | reverse complement strand
ACATGAGACAAAGTATATGTGAACTGCTGTATCAAAAGTGAATTTACTCTGTAAATCTTCACCCAAATCCTAATTAAAAAAAAAAAAAAAAAAAAGATTCTATGAGAAGGGGAAAGAACATTTCTATTCTAAAGGGCTGAAATTTTCCCTCGATATATCTCTTAAGACTGAATTCTAGTTAACTGTCATTGATGTGACTAATGGTTTTGATTTCTACTCTTTCTTTTCCCAGTACATTTCACGAGGTTATGGACATTTTAACACATATTCTGCCAATATAGGAATAGTTCTTAGTTCCAAAGGAGATAATTTTGACAACAGCATAAACTGGGCACAACCTTATTATTGAGTTCCTCTGTACTCTTTTGTGTAAGTCAAATTGCATGGGCTGTAATATTTTCAGTCTGTTTTTTCCTGATACCAGGGGAGGGAAGGATAATGGATATGGTTAGCACTCAATAAATAGTGTTGGTTGGATGATTAATTAATATTAGAAGCACACAATCAATAGTCTGTGACATTTCCATGCTAAAAATGATCTTTCGGAAATCTCCATTTATTTCTCTAATATATGATGAAATGTGTAACTCCTTAGCAGAACACATCAATAAAAGTACCTGATTTTAGATTCAGTGAACACTAGATTGATTTACACTTTGCTTAAGCAGATAATGAAGGGGGGCAATGCCTTCATTTTATTTTGCTTTTCTATGTAGTCTACTTTCATTCACCTTTGAACTAGCATTAATTAACATTTTCTGATAGCTCTCTATCATATTCAAAACTGTCATACTCAGCAGGCATGTGGATTTTTTTTTGAATAAAGTTACCAACCATCTCCAGTAGAACACTCATTCATAAGGCAACAAAAGCCTGCTGCATATCTTTGCTTCATTCTTACTGCAGTTATCTTTCAAATTCATGTGTAAAGGGGGCTGAGATTCTATGGGCAGTCTTACCTGTAAAAGCAATATTCTGTATCCAGGGTAGTCATATCACTGTTATTGGCTTGAAGCACCTCTGGTGGTTTCTTTATATTTGTATCCCACCTGACATTCATTTCCTTAATAAGAAGGGCTGGAGTTCCATATCAGGCTCTCTTATGTATTTTTTCCGTTTTCTTCCAAAAGCTCCTGTTCAAGTTGGCTGTACTGCATAAAGTTACTTTACATGTCCACTCACTGTTCAAAGTTTGTTTTTATCTGTCTAAATTTAGATTTCCTAGTACAGAACTGCTGTGCCCAAAAAACATGAATCTGAATTCTTGTAGATAGTCTATTGGGCACATACTGGGACCCCAGAGGAATGAAACCTTCAGAAGCAGTGAAACATATTTCCTGGATGATTCCAGCATGGTGTAGGATATATCTAGCATCATTATAAAATACAACTTGGTTTTCTTCTTTTAACTCCAAATTCTCAGATGGGTGTGAGACCTGTTTTAAGAAATCTGATCTCTAAGCAATTGTGATTTTGACATATGAGTTAGGAAATAATTTTTCTCATTATGGAAAAATTCCTTACTCTACACAAAGGCTCTTTCAAAATTTCTTTGTATTATCAGCGATCCCATGTGTCTTTTACCTGACAAAAATCCTGAAAAGCTACAAATGTAAAGGTGAATGTGAAGAACCATTACCATTTGAGAGAGCTCAAAAGAAGTTGAAGCCACTCTGAACTTTCAGTCTTAGGCAATGACAAATCAATTGCATCATCAGGAAGACATTGCTTGTGTAATGCGAAGTACATCTAAAATGATACCATGTTAGATTTTTCTACTCAGTCAACCCTGACATCCTAGAGCTATCCTTGATGCTTTAGTCTCCCTTTCTGTCTATAAATTTATATGGACATTTATAGTTAGGCCAACAAATTCCACCATTATTACCTCCTAAACAGCTCTCAAAATCTATGTGTTTCTGCTCATTCCCACTATAAGTATGTTGTTGTTATGTGCCGTCGAGTCAGACCCAACTCATAGCGACCCCTCTTTGGGTTTCTGAGGCAGTATCACTATGGAAGTAGATTGCCCAGCCTTCCTTCCAAGGAGTGGCTGGTGGGCTTGAACCACTAGCCTTCTGGTTAGCAGTCAAGTGCCTTAGGTACTATGCCTGTACTCATTTCCTCAACAAATATTTATTTAGCACCAACCATGCAATAGGTGAATTCTAGGTGTTGAGGTTATAACAGTGAAAAGTGTACATAATATTTGTTTTATAAATCTTCATTCTTATGCAGAATTTCATCATTTCTTTCCTGGACTCCTCCTTGACAGTCTACCCCTCCACCCCCACACTAACACTAGTGTAACTTGCGACAATCTGAACTATGTCATGTCCCATATTGGGATGACTCATTATCACGAACTTTGCAAATTCCATGCTTGGTAGCCATGAACATTCTTTATGGCATGAATCAATTCTCCTTTGGCAATTCCATTTCCTGTCTCTCCTATCACTGTTCTCCCAACACGCAAGAACCTATAGCGGCTCTTGGGATAGGCCAAGATCAGCTTTCCATGGTGCTCTCATGATTTTGCAGTTCTTTACTTTGCCTGAAATTCTACACTCACCTTTTCTACCTGAAGAACTCCTACTTAACCCTTGGAAGAAAACTTTCTTTGCCTTCTGCATATAGTCAATTGCCTCATCTGTAATTGCAGGAATTTTTAAAACATGCTTTTTTTTTTAAGTAGAAATTATAGAACATAGCTTATTTGTATGGTTCTTTGGTTTCTGTTCCCTAATATCATCCTCATTTGATTGTCAGCTTTTGAAGTCAAAAGATATATCTTCTGGCAATGTACCAAATGTGAGTGACCAATATGGCAGCATTGAGGATGAGAAAGACAGAGAGAGTTACATGGGCAGTACAAACAACAAATATGAACCCCTTTGTAAATACAATACTGAGTTGTTAATGAAAGCAAACATGGGTATAGGGACGGATAGATGGGTGAACAAGCTAAACAATTATATATGTCTAAATGGAGAGTGTATCCAAGATCATATACAGGGTTGGCAGACAATGGGCCTCTCAAAGAGTATGAAGGGATGGACACTGGGAGGAGGTAACTATGGGGAGGAAGTGGGAGGGGATCTGCTGCATTGTAAATTTTGGTCAATGACATGAGACAAAGTATATGTGAACTGCTGTATGAAAAGTGAATTTACTCTGTAAATCTTCACCCAAATCCTAAAAAAAAAAAAAAAGATATATCTTCTTTGTATTAAGGAAAGAAGATACAGCTTTGACTGTTCACCAGAAGGATGGCAGTTCAAACCCACCAGCCACTACTCGGAAGGAAGATTAGGCAATCTACTTCCGTAGTGATAGCGCCTCAGAAACCCAAGAAGGGGTTACTATGAGTTGGATCTGACTTGGCAGCAGTGAGTGAGTGAGTGAATTTAATAATATTTTGTTGAACAAAGGCAAAAGTAAATGGACGAAGAACACAAGAGAGTCTGTGCTTTCTGTCAGAAGGCATATTTATGAAATTATCAATGTTACTTTGAAAAAGCTGTATCTTCAGCCATAATTTACTATTCACGATCTGGTGATCACTGTGTGTATAGGCTTCAGAGGCAAAATCTACTAAAATTAAGGTGGTTGTTGTTGTTATGTGCCGTCAAGTCGGATCTGACTCACAGCAACCCCTCCTTGGGTTTCTGAGGCAGTATCACTATGGAAGTAGATTGCCCAACCTTCCTTCTGAGGAAATTAAGGTAGGGAAAAAAAAATCATTTAAAATCTTATCCAAATTAGTTTAAATTGTCCAATAATTTCACAATTTAAGTATAACCTAAAAATTGAGATTTAAGGAGTTTAAAACCAAAAGGATACTTGGTGGTGCAGTGGTTAAAATTTTCGGTTGCTAACTGAAAGTTTGGTAGTTCAAACCCACCAGCCACTCCTCAGATGGAAGACTGGGCGATCTACTTCCATAGTGATATCGCCTCGGAAACCCAAGGAAGGGTCACTATGAGTTGGATGTGACTCAACAGCAGTGAGTTGAGTTTTTGGTTTTTATATGCATTTATTTCTGGACTCTCAATTTTATTCCATTGGTCTATGTCTGTCAACATAACAGTACTATAATTTTGATTACTGTGGCTTTATAGTATGCTTTGAGATTAGGAAGTGTGAATCATCACATTTCACTCTTCTTTTTCAAGGTTGCTTTGGTTATTTAGTGCCCCTTGCAATTCTATACGAATTTGAGAATTAGCTTTTCCATTTCATAAATAGCTCTGGTAGGTAGTGCCTAAGGCACTTAGAAGGCTGGTGGTTCAAACCCACCAGCCACTCCTCAGAAGGAAGGTTGGGCAATCTACTTCCGTAGTGATACCACCTCGGAAACCCAAGGAGGGGTCACTATGAGTTGGGTCCAACTTGAGGGCACATAACAACAACAACAGAAGCATTTCATAAATAAATATTCTTGGAATTTTGAAATGAACTGAATGGAATCTGTAGATCTTTTTGGATAGTATGGATGGTATTAATCTTCTACTTTAGGAGCACAGAATGTCTTTCTGTCTATTTAGGTCTTCTTTAATTTCTTTCACGATGTTTTATAGTTTTCAGTAAATAAGTCTTTCACATCCCTGGCTAAATTAATTCCTAGCTAGCTAATTCTTTTGGGTACTATTGTAAATGGAATTATTAATTTCTTTTTCTGATTATCAGAGCTGGTGTATAGAAATTCAATTGATTTTTGTATATTGATCTTTTAACCTGCAAGTTTGCTGAATTCATTTATTAGCTCTGATAGCTTTCTTGTGGATTCTCTTGAATTTTCTCTATATAGGCTCATGTCATCTACAAATAGAGTTAATTTTACTTCTTTCTTTCCAATTTGAATAACTTTTCATTCTTTAAATTTTGGCTTCTCTACCAAATGTTTGTGAATAATATTTAAAATGAAAATATATAGGTGAAGGAAAGAAGAATATAAAAGTAGTTTTATTTAGAGAAAACTTGAATGTAATGAAGGTTCTTAGGTCCTTAAGGACTTTTGTGAAAATATATGTATTTTTCTAGACTCTTCAGTCTATTGATACATTGGAAGGAAGAAGTATAGTAAAAAAAAAAAAAAATCAGGAACAGACATATGTTAGGAAAAAATGCCCTCTATAGGTCAAGAACAGAGAAACTCTCTCCTGCAAATAAATAATGTAAGTGGCTGTCTTGCTTTGCACTAGATAAAAAACAAACAAGGATACAGTTGCTGTCACATTGATTCTGACTCATAGCGACCCTGTGATGTCAGAATGAAACTGTGCTTCATAGGGTTTCCTCTTTCTTTTTTTTTTTTAAATTGTAGTGTATATGTGTGTAACAAATTATCTGCTTTTTCAACATTCTTCATATGTACAATTCAATGCCGTTAGTTATATTTATCATGTTGCACAACAATTAAACCACAGCCATCGAGTTGATTCTGACTCATTGTGACCCATTTTGGGTTTCCAAGGTGGTAAATCTTTACAAAAGTAGATTGCCCCATCTTCCTTCTGTAGAGCAGCTACTGGGTTTGAACTGCCAACCTTCTGGTTAGCAGTTAAATGCCTTAAGTTCTGCACCACTAAAGCTCCTTTGCTCAACAATTACCAGTGTCCTTTTCCAAGATTTTCTATCACTTTTAACAGAAGCTCAGTGTCCCATAAATAGCAAATTCTCTTTCCCTCTCCCTCCCACTTACCCCTAGTAACCATTAATAGTTACACCTAGACAAATATTGTAAGATTCTACTTATGAAATATCTAGAATAGGCAAGTGTGTGGACATGATAGGGTTTTCAGTAGCTGGGTGGTTTTTTTTTTTTTTTTTTTTTTGAAAGTAGGTCACTAGTCCTTTCTTCCAAGGCAGCTCTGGATGGACTTGAACCTCACCTTTTTAGTTAGCAGCCTGAACACTTAACTGTTTGTACTGGATATACTTTATTTTTGTTTTAATAAAGGTTTTGTAACATAACCACGTATATTTGGTATGATCGTTGTTGTTTAGTGCTGTTGAGTTAGTTCTGACTCGTAGTGACACTATGTACAATAGAATGAAACACTACCCAGTTCTGCCCCATTCTCATAATTGTTGCTATATTTTAGCCCATTGTTGAAGCCACTGTATCAATCCATCTTGTTGAGGGTCTTCCTCTTTTCCACTGACTCTCTAGTTTACCTGTGGGAAATTACTTGGGGCAAAGTGACATTTTCCTGTCTTCAGAGCATGGGATATAGAATACAACTCCCCGATTGACTTCTCTACAACATCACATTGTGACTCTGTGGGGTTTTTGATTATCATTTTATGAACCATCTAGAAAAGAGAAAAAAAGATAGCTAAAGGTCACAGTGCAAAACTTAGCTCCTGTGATGGATGGACCTTTCTTGTCATTTGATACAGAGGTTGTAACATAAAAGAACCATACAATAGTGTTTGTGGAGAAGTGTGATATTTTCTTTCCATCTGAATTTATCACCCGTTTATATATTTCTTTCACAGGCATCCAAGTCTCTGGAACTTTTAGACTCAGCTGACTTTCCTTTTCTCTCTCACTTCTAGGAGATGATTTCATTAATTAGTTTTGCTGTCTGTTTTGAGAAGGTTTATAATAATCTGAATGCTTCTGTTCTCTTTAGGTTTAAAATGATTGATATTTTGAATAATGCATCTAAAAATATGATAAATAGCAATGTTTCTTGTAATAAAATTACACCAACTCTAAAGAGTTGATAGATTTGCAAGATAAGAATTATTGCTGTCTCTTATATCACTGAAATATTATTTGGATAATCATAACAAAATAGCTTGATACATAATGGAAAATTTCTGTCAGTTCAACAGAGTAAATGTGTTAGTTCGTATTTCTTAAAAGCCTCCAAACAAAATATTTAACTTGAATTTTATTTGGTAATGCTAGAATAAGAAAAATTACACAACAGCATTCTAAAGTGCCTCTCCTCCTTTGTGAGGAAATGTTCTCTTTCTTTAGCATTTGCTAGGGAGCTCTGGTAGCGTAGTGGCTAAGGCACTTGACTGCTAACCAGAAGGCTGGCGGTTCAAATCCACCAGCCACTCCCCGGAAGGAAGATGGGGCAATCTACTTCCGTAGTGATACTGCCCTGGAAACCCAAGGAGGGGTCGCTATGGGTTGGGTCTGACTCAATGGCACATAACAACAACAACAAGTCTTTCACCTGTTAGTTTTGGAATTATGTGTAATTATTAATTTTTCTGAATCTTAACTCCACAAACAACCATGTATCCTCATCCTAAAAACACTGTTGTAGTATTCCTGAGAGTATCTCAAAATAACTCATTAATAAATGCAATACTCTTTTCATGATGCATTTTTTATATGTCTTTTGTATTCCCTCTATTGAATACTACTTTGTCTTCTCATTATTATCCTCAATGCTTAGGAGCCTAAGAAGCTTGAAAGAGCTTACTACTTCAGAAAGAAACCTTCATATACTTTTAGTGTCTCCCTCTATTTGAGTATTATAAAATGTTGCAGGACAGTGCTAAAGCACTTGAGTGCCTAAGGCACTTGACTGCTAACCAGAAGGCTGATGGTTCAAACCCACCAGCCACTACTCAGAAGGAAGGTTAGGCAATCTACTTCTGTAGTGATACCACATCAGAAACCCAGGTCTGACTCAATGTCACATAACAATAACAACAAACTAACCAAAATGTCAGTGGTTTGAGTCAACCATCTTCTCCATGGAAGAAAGATATGGCAGTCTGTTTCTTTAAATATTAAAATCAAAACCCAAACTCACTGCCATCAAGTTGATTCTAACTCAGAGTGACTCCCATTGGAGCAGCTGGTGGGTCTGAACCACTGATCTTTTGGTTAGCACCCAAATGCCATAACCACTATATCACCAGAGATCCTCTATAAATATTACAGCCTTGGAAACCTTTGGGGCAGATCTACTCCATCCTATAGGATCACTGTGAGTCAGAACTTACTTCATGGTACATGACAACAATGCAAAGTGTTTTACAGGGTATGCAGAGATTTTGAGTAGAATAACTCAGTTTTCAATGATAACAAGTCTGCCTTGCCCTTTATCCAATGCTGGACTCAGTTGAGTACAACATGGAACTGAGATTGCTATATAGGACATGGTGTAGTTGGGAACTATAACTTTTTAAGAAAAAAACAATTATCAAGAAAAACAAGGGATTTGGAGAGAGGGAGAACAATGTGGAAGAAAAATCAAAATCATTTTGGGGGAGAGAAAAAGGCAGGGGATGGTTTGCTGGTCAGATAAGCTTGGTAGAACCACTGAGACTATGGCTCCTAGCTACCCATCAGGTCTGGAATTGAACCCACACCTGTGGCTTCCAGCCAAACAAGACAGGCATATGAGTTGAACATTTACCTGAGGTAGATACACTCCTTGGAGAGAACAATTGTGGGAGAAAGAAGGGCTGTTTATGCACCTGGAGACAGCTCAGGGGGCAGGAGTACATGGAGGGATGGACACTTGAAGACGTAACCATTGGGAAGAAGTGGGAGGGGAGCTGTTGCATCGGGGTAAATTGTAGTCAATGTCATGAGACAAAGTATATGTGAACTGCTGTATGGAAAGTGAATTTGCTCTGTAAACTTTCACCCAAATCACAATTAAAAACAAACAAACAAAAAAGAAAACATGGGATTTGGAGTCCTAAAAGCATTTCTTTATGATCTTCAGCAAGTCTTAGTTATTTTATCAGTAAATTGAACATGCCAGTAACCCCTACACCACTAGGTTTAGTCAAAGGAAGGAAAAAAAGATTTTATAGGTGTTTTATGAACTGTTAGATGAAGCATTGAAATAGGTTAGTTCTAGGAATATAATATTTGATTTTTACTTGTAATAAGTATTTACTGAATTCCAAAATATTAGATGCATAGCCACTATATAAAATAATGTATGCATATAAAACTTTTATGTAAATTCTTACAGGTACAACAATTACCTACATTTCCAGTCTAGTTTTTATCAGAGATTTTCAATTTATGCCCTTTAGGGTGCAGTTTCAGAGGGGTAGACATAAAGTGGGAATCATTTTCAAGTATTTTAAAATTTCTGCACCTTAGGACTTCTGTCTTTTAGTTAATGAGTTTGATTCAAGCCATTTGAATATAGATGAGCCTATTCTAGGAAGAAATAATGTGGTCAGAAAAGATAGCTATACAAGCATTTTTATAGGGCAGAGATGGTAGTTCTATAGTGAAACAGGGTGGGGCAAAAGCAAAATAGAAATGATATGTGACTGACAATAATTTGGATTTTCCCAAGGTGTGAATCAAACATTTTTAATTTTACCATTAATTTTATTATTATTACCTATAGATGGGGCACACTGAGAGGAGCACAGGGACAGAAGGAAAAATTTTGGGTATGTAATTCTTTCTGATTGAATTCCTACTGTGAAGTGAGTAGAATCTTCTCTCTATATATTCCCTGATTTCTGTTATTTAGTCACAGTCTATGTCCCTGTAATTTTGGTCATAATATTGCATATTGGAGTTTTGTCCAGCATGAAACTCATTATTCTAATTTTATAATAGTAAAAGGTTTTCTTAATTTCTCTTATTACAAATTTTTTTGAGTGAAAGGATAAGTGTTTTTTTCTTTCCAAATGGAAAATAAAGACTTTTTATTTTGTTATTATAATGGTAAAACTATAGTTAGAATAATACTTAGACTTCCCTCGTATATGTAAATGAACCACATTCTTATGCTATTTTTGCTATGGATTATGCCCTTGTTATGTTAGTTTCAATTATATCTCTATATGTCATGTATATTTAGCTTACATTCTGTTTATCTCTCTCTCTCTCTCTCTCTCTTCTATATATATACATATATATATATAGATAGATAGATAGATAGATACAGATTTCAGCTAGAGATTTTTTTTTGCCAATTTTAACACATACTTGTATTTTTTACTGAGAAACAACCAATGTCTAGACTGAAAAATAATATAAAGTTACAAGAAATAAAGAGTTTGAAAAATGTTAGATAATAATACCTCAAATATTAGTTGATTACAGTCAATCTTAATTAATTTTCTCAAGTTCTTATATTTTTTTTCACAAAAATAGACCAAACTCTAGCTGATCTTATTCATCATGGAATTTGGACACTCTAGAGGGCGTATTATAGCTTATAAAACACTAGACATCAGACTTGTTCTCATCAGAGTGACTCTTATTAATTAGATTTTCCACAAGACACTCACAAAAATCAGTCACCCAAGTGTGTAGTCACCCTTAATAATACATGTGTCTTATTGCTATGTGAATGTTATTATGTTTTTAACCAGAATTAATATTCTTTGTGATTAAACTGAGCTTTCTTAAATATCAATTTCCTCCTTAAAATAAAGTTGAAGTAGCCAACACTTAATGGTAATGTGTAAAAGTGAAAATTTGTAATGTGTGAAAGAGTATATGTTCTTTAAATACCTATAGTTAAATTTCTGTATGGAACTTTTATTAAATTCACTTAAGTTGTTGTTCAATCTCATAATAATATAATGTTCAGAGTCAAAAACAAATTTTTGATGAATATATTTAACTCACAAGAGTTCATAGCACATATCACTTGATTAACTATTTGTTAAGTGAATGTATGAATGTGCAGAGGGAAACTTTCTGTAATCCTTCCACCCTCAATGTGATCATTTCCTTTGTAGTTATATAGATAAGTACATAGATGGTATACACACACAAACACACATAAATACTCACACATTCGTTCCTATAGTTTCAACACATACACTATCTTTTTAACTACTGTTGTTTAGTTACTATCAATTCTATATTTATTACTTATCAAAAATTTCAAAGAAAATTTTATTTCGTGGGGCCAGGTACAGGATTTCTTTCTGCTGTTATTACATTGGGTAAATTCTTGAAAATAAGTGGCAGGATTATAAGAATCAGATGGAAAATTTATCATATTTTATTAAATTGCACATTTTTGGTTGGCATTTTCCATCACTAGACTGTATAATAGGAGCTCTGGTAGCATAGTGGCTAAAGCACTTGACTGCTAACCAGAAGGCTGGC
>NW_006921727.1:7774377-7775235 GCF_000298275.1 Orycteropus afer afer | reverse complement strand
GGGCAATCCTACTTCCATAGTGATACTGCCTCAGAAACCCAAGGAGGGGTCGCTATGAGTCGGGGCCAACTCGACGGCACATAACAACAACAACAGACTGTATACTAGGAGCCCTGGTGGCTCTAAGGCATTTGACTGCTAACCAGAAAGCTGGTGGTTCAAACCCCCCAGCCACTCCTTGGAAGGAAGATTGGGCAATCTACTTATGTAGAGATTCTGCCTGGTAAAACCAAGGAGAGGTCACTATGAGTCGGATCTGACTCAGTGGCAGTGAGTGAGACTGTATACTAGTCTTGGGTAAGTATCATATTATGCCTTATTTACCAATGTATCTCTGGGAAAAACCATAGTAACTGGTACCTAGTGGAAATATAAACAATATGTGTTCAAGAAGAATCAATGAATAACTTTAATCTATGCATTTAGGAAAATTATTTAAATCACTAAACTAATTTTTATTCTATATAAAACTTGATATTTGTTTAATTAAAATATATAAATTTTTAAGTACTGCATTGTCAAGAATTATGAAGGGTGTAAGAAGTTATCTCACTTACTCATATACACATATATGAATACTGCAGAAACATTAGTCACTGGATCAGAAGAAAAGAGTTCTTCATTGATACCACAACCAGATCAATAGCCATTGTAACATCACAGCATCAGTCCCTATATCTTTGGGACCTATCACCTTGTAAGTGATGTGATAATAAGCATTAATGGAATTTTTCTACATAGGTAGCAGACATATATATATATATATGTATATATATATATATTGTTGTTGTTGTTGTTATGTGCCGTCAAGTCAGCCCTGACTCATAGCGACCCCTCCTTGGGTTTCCGAGGCAGTAT
>NW_006921727.1:7762162-7774040 GCF_000298275.1 Orycteropus afer afer | reverse complement strand
ATATATATATATATATATATATATAAGCCCTGGTGGCACAGTGCCTGAGGCATTTGACTGCTAACCCAAAGGTTGGCAGCAAACCCACTAGTCACTCTGCAGAAAGAAGAGTGGGCAATCTACTTCTGTAAAAATTTACCACCTCAGAAATCCAAAGAGGTTTGCTATGAGTTGGAATTGACTCAATAGCAGTCAGTTTGCTTTTGAGTTTTGTATGTATATGTCTTGGTTCTCTAGTGCAACTATAACAGACATACCACAAGTGGCTAGCTTAACAAACAGGAATTTATTCTCTCACAGTTTAGAAGGCTAAAAGTCCAAATTCATAATGCTGGCTCTAGGGACTGAGTGAAGCCTTCCTGACTGTGGACTACAGCTCTACCTCTTAGTCCAGACCCACTGAACTGGAAGATTCTTTTTACTCATGCAGCTTCTGGCTGCTGAGGCTGATGGATCCAAGGTTAGCAAGTAGAATGACACAATTCCAAGATCAATAGGCACATGGTAGGCTACCAGTTCAAGTCCAGGAACAATCCCCAAATCAGCAGGCAACAACACGGTAGGCCACTCGATGAAGACTCAGCCAAATGCTGGATTCAACCGTGCCAAAAACCTAGAGACCATTCTCAAAGCATCTCCTTACACACTGGAGGCAGGCCACACCCTGAAGGTAACTAATTAGCTGCTCATAGCAGATTCTATCATGGAGTTGATTACACCACATCCAATCTCGTCATGAAGAAAAACTGCATCCATCTGCCCAGCTGCTCAAAAACCACAGTCCAGCCAAGCTGACACACAACCTTAACTGCATTTATATATACACATGTATATGTGCATATATATGTATATATGTATATGTTTATGCTATATAGATAATATGTATATATTAGATAAGACACAAATAGACAAAAACAATAGGGTTTCCCCATTTATGTATAGAATAGAAATAGCCACCTCCTCTTTTCACAAAAGAAAAAAAAGAAAAAAAAACTTTATTCCATTAAGACAGGATGGAAATGCTCCTGTGTTTTTAGTCTAACCCTTAGTAATATAAAACATGTCTTTATAAGGGCTAGTGAATTTCTCCTAATGCTGGCCTTCATCCCTTTTGATATGTAAATACCTGGGGAGAAAATGTTCCATTATTCCTGGCACCTTCGGACCTAATTTAGGAACCTGTCTAGACTGTAACTATTTGGCCCTCTCTGGGAGATAAAAGAAGTTTTATTATCCTTTAAGATCAGATCTATTAAGTAGACAAATGGCTACAGATCTAATTCTCATGGTATGTGAAGAGTGAAATATTTTTATGAGTAATGAAAGCAACATCACATATCTTTATATCATTTAGGTTTTTTTTTTAACTTTTTATTTTGATTTGGGTGAAATTTTAGAAAGCATATCCATTTTACATTCAAGAGTCCATATACATTTTGTTTTGTGACACTGGTTGCATTCTCCACAGTATAATAGCTCACCTCCCACTTCCTCCCTGCGAATGTCAAGAGGCTAGAATAATTTGCAAGAGCCCTGAGAAATCCAGGGATGCTTTATTTCCCCACAATTATATCTGGATATTTTAAAATATTTACAAACATGACAACAATATAATAAATTATAAAAATATAAATAATGAATTCCACTACTGGGTAAAATGTAATAGGTAGCAGCAAACCACAAATTTCACTAAATAAGTAGAAGAAAATGATAGGATTAATTTCCTCAAATTACATTTTTTTCTTAAAAAAAGAAAAAAAAAAAATAAGAAAGCTGAATCTGGAGTGGATTTTCCTTCCTGTGGACATCTGCTAGATCTGGGCACAGGCTGAGGACTGGGCTTACAGTAGCCATATAGACTCCATTAGGAGAAAGAGGATCCAGCTGGACCGGAATCTGGAGGAGCCTAAAACACACAGGCATTTCTTCATATGGAATATTTGCTGATTGACAGAGTAGTGTGAGATCATAGGGAGGAGAGATGGAAAGGCAGAGTGAAATCTTCTGTAGCATTGCAATGCCTGGCTTAAAAAAAAAAAAAAAAAAATGCCATTTGCAGGGCACCTGGAACAAACACAAGTTAGGTATATCCTTCAACATATCTGAAACCAGATGAATGGAGTTTAACAATACACATTTTGAAGTTTAACAATACACTTTTTCAACAATTCCTGTTGAAGTGCTGAAGTGTTGAAGTGATCCCTCCCTTACCATATCTGTCAAGGAAAGGAAAGGGCTAACCTTCTCTTGTGGAAAGTAATTCCAATGTCAGTCTCTATCATTTTAGTATGAAAATATCTAGCATACATTTTAAAATTGAGATGTGTAAAGAAACAGAAATATGTAACTAATAATTATGAGGAAAAACTATCAATAGAAGCAATGAATGAAAAGATGGAGAATTTCAATCTCTTGAAAAAATGAAATGAATTCAACAATTCATAGATGCAAAGTTGAAATTAAGAACTCATGAAATGAATTAAAAAGCAGGCAAGTTAGCAGGATAAAATCCAATGGGCTATGCCCAAATTAAAGTACACAGAGAAAAATATAATGGGAGAAAAGAAAACCCAGACAAATGTGAAGTGACATGCAGGACATAGACAAATGGCTTAATATCCATGTAATTTGTTGTCTTAGAAGGATTAGTGAAAGAAAATGAGGCCAAATATTTAAACTGTTGTGGTAGTCTACTAACTTAAAGGGAAGCAATCAGAACTCACCCAGAGGCACAACAGAAAAGCCTGGTGATCTGTTTCCATAAAGATTACAACCAAAAAAACCTATGGAGCTCAGTTCTACTCTGTGACACAGGGGGTTGCCAGCAATTGAAATTGACTCAACAGCAACAGGTTTGGTTTTGGGTTTTATACTACAGCGATACATCCATATGAAAAAAAGTCAACTTTGACTCCTACCTCATAAAATACACAAAAATAAATTTGAGATGCAACATAGATCTAAATGTGATTGCAAAACAAGTCTATAGCAAAAAACATAGGCAAATGTTAGTGTAATTGGACCAGCAAAGCTTTGTTAAACTGGTCACAAAAATAATAAACTTTAAAAGAAAAAAAAACTATCAGACTTTGTGATAGTTGGAGCTGTGTGTCAAATTGGCTGGACCACAATTCTGTGGGGTTTAAGCAATTGTGATGTGAGTTATTCCCATGGTAGGAACTGATGTACATGTTTTGAGAAGCCAATCCATTGAAAGGGAGTTTCCCTAGGGGTGTGGCCTGCTTACAATATATTTATGGACATCCTGGGAAAAGAGACACTCTTCTGTGGATCGGGATCCTGTTGTGCTGCCTACTACTGTCAGTGAATGAACAATCCACCATTCGGCCTGGAGATCTTGGATTCATCATTTGTTGGAGTCAACAGCTGGTATACTGCCTGCCAGCCTTGAGCTCGTCAGCCCCTGCAACTGCATGAGTCAAGAAAAACCTCCAGCTTGACATTTGATCCAAGAACTTTGGATTTGCCAGCTTCTATAAGTGCGTGAGCTATTTTCCTAAGATAAATTTCTCTTTCTCTGTATGTATATCTAAGCTTTACTGGTTATGCTTCTGTAGAGAGCCCAGCCTAAAACAGACTTCATTAAAATAAAAATTTTATTTATCCAAAGACAACATTATGAGATAGAAAAGGTAATCATAGATGAGGGAAAATAATCTATTTATCCATTTAATCTAAGAAGATATCTGGCAAAGATTCATATATAAAATATATAAAAATTCTTACAAATACATGAAGAAAGAAAAATGATTCAATAAAATATTAGCTAAAAAATTTGAACAGGCACTTCACAAAAGAGGAAATTCAAATGGCAAACAGACGTAAGATGAAGTGGTTAACATCACAAGTTATCAGAGAAATGTAAGTTAAAACCAGAATAAGATATCACTACACATACACTAGATTGGCTAAAACTAAAAAGACTGATAATACCAAATAATACCAACTGTGGATGAAGATGTAGAGTAACTAGAATGCTCTTTCATTACTTACTGATGAATGTTTAGGTGACACAACCACTATGTTCATCATGATCATTAATGAGAAAATAAATTGTGGTACAGTCAAGAGTAGGAATTGACTTGATGGCAGTGGATTTGATTTGTCTTTTCTTTCCCTTTGTTTTCTTTTTTTTTTGGTATGGTCATACAATGAATATACACAACAATAAAAATAATTATTTTTACATGTTACAACATGTCAAAGACAATATTTGAGCAAAAAAAGCCAGGTGCAAAAGAAAATATACTACATTATTGCATATTTATAAAAATCAGTTACAGGGAAAATACATTGGTAGGAAACAAGAGAGTGGATGTTAACAGATGAGGGACACAGGAGACCTTCTGTGGTACTATAATTGATTTATATCTTCACCTAAGTGGAAGTTGTTGCTGTTGTTAGGTGCTATTGAGTCAATTTCAACTTACACAACCCCAAGTGGAGCTTACACAGGTATAAACCTGTGGTAGTTAAGGTTGTTATCAACTTGGCTGGGGCTGGTTGAGTGACTGGGCAGCTGGAGGTAGTTGTTCCCTATGATGACACTGTCCATTCCCTGGTGGAATCTGCTGCAGCTGAATTAGCTGCTTTAGGGATGTGGTCTGCTTTTCATATATAAGGAGAAGTTTTGGGATTGGTCTTTAGCCTTTTGGCACACTTGAACCTTGCATGTAGCCAAGTCATTGTTCAACAACTTGCCATGCCCTGCTGATCTTGGGACTTCATCTGGATTTGAATTAGTGGCCTGCCATGTTGTTTGGTAACACTGAAACTGTGCCTTTTTACTGGTCAACCTTGGGCTTGTCACCCTCAACAGCCAGCAGCTGTCTGAGTGAAGAAAAGCCTCCAGCTTCAATGGGCCTGGAGCAGGAGGCACAGCTGAAGCCCAAGGATAAGGGGCTTTCACTCAGCCTGTATAGACTGGCACTTTGCACTCAGACTTAAAGCCTCCAAAACTGTAAGAGAATAAACTCATATTTGTTCAAGCCATCCCATTTGTGGTATTTCTGTTAGAGCAGCACTAGGTAACTAAAATAAAACCTAATAAGCATTTGTAAAAATTCACTGGCCTGTGCACTTAGGATTAGTACACTTTAGTGCCTAAGACACTTGACTGCTAACCAGAAGGCTGGCAGTTCAAACCCACCAGCCACTCCTCAGAAGGAAGGTTGGGCAATCTACTTCCGTAGAAATACTGCCTCGGAAACCCAAGGAGGGGTCGCTATGAGTCGGGTCCGACTCGATGGCATAAAATAACAACAACATATCATATCTCAATATAAAAGATTATTAACTAAATGTTTAGAAATTTTCTCTTCTACATTGTCACCCATTTCTTTATAATTTGATTAAAAAAATAAGACATATGAAAGAAACAAACTAAAATGAGGAAATGGGACTAGGAAGGATAAGACTAATAAATAAAATGCACATCTTGAAGTGCCTTCTATTTAGCATTAATTTACAAAGAACTATTCTTCATATCATGTTGCCTTTCTTGAAAATCTATAGTTAGCTCTCATTAGCACATATCTACACTGATTCTTCTCATTTTATCAAAGATCTAATGATGAAATTTTGGATTGTAATAACCTTTAGACTTACAAATAAAATAAGAGTGTCATTTATTGTAGTTTCAAGAATTTATAAATATTAATATTCCTAACAATTTATCTTTGATTATTTAACTCTTTATACACATACATAGTGGAACTGACTAGAAAACATGGAAATTGGAATTTAGCTTAGTTTATTGTTGCTAAAACTCTCATACATTGGTATTATCTCATTTCTAGCTAATGCAAAGTTCATTACATCTTTGAAATGGTAAATTGAATTAATAATTTTAGACACAGTTTTGAGAGTGCTCTTTTAAAGTGTCAGGGTTGATTAAGAAGTCAAAGAGTCCAAACCTTAAAAATAAAGGCTGAGAATCAGTTATTTCTTAAAGCTGATGTCACAAAAATTGCTGATGCTAAATGAAACTGCCTCTCACATGGTAGAAAACACTGAAAATTCAATGCAAAACCAAATGCTTTGAGAATTCGAATGTGGATCACACCCTAGACAATTTTTCATCTTAGGTCCTTTGTAGGGTGAAGGTAAGGAAGTGTAGGATCTCTTGTTGTAAAGTCTATAATTTGCCAAATTCCTTGAATACATTGTACTTGCTATTCTTTTGGGCTTTTTGCTGTATTTAATTGTGGTCAACTAACTCCTTTCTTCTGTGTAAACTTTGGTCAGTTATCTACTTTTTTATTCAAGCTGTAAACCCAGGAGTCATTCTGGACCTATCCTAACTCTAACCATCCCTGTATTTTTTAAAAAACTGAAAGAATAGAAGTATCTGTTCCTTATTATTTTACTTTCCAAATATTTCCTATATACTTTTTCTATCCCTAAGGATCTCTGGTGGCACTGTGGTTAAAGAATCAGCTACTAACCCAATGGTCAGTTGTTTGAACCCACCAGCCATTCCATAGGAGAAAGATGAGACAGTCTACTTCTGGGAAGTTTTACAGCCTTGGAAACCCTATAAGGCAAATCTACTCTGTCTTATAGGATCATTATGAGTAGAATTGAGTCAACAGTCATGGGTTTGGTTCCTTGGTATCCCTATCTCTATTTTCCTTGTACCAATTAGACCACCCAACTTGAATCACAGCCAAGAAGGTGTCTCATATCTAGTCTTCCTGTCTCTTGTCTTGACCCTTTTAAATCCATCATTATATCATGTAGAATACTGTAATGAAAATATAAATTTGTCCACCTCACTCCCCTGCTGGAAGCAATTCAATGACTTGCCATTGACTTCATCTCTTAGTATGGACAATCTGTTCTTACTTCCCTTCCAACTTCATAGTCTACTAACTTACTTCTGTTTTATGACCTAATTTTAACAGTTTCATTGGAATGTCTCCCACTGCTTTGTGCTGCTTCATGCTTTGGTATTTATGCTTTTATTGTCTTTTACCTGAATATCACTTTCTTCCTTTTCAAATCTGGTTAATTTTGCACAATCTTTAATATTTATCTCAATGGCATAAATGCCCCTTTGTTTCAATAGCACCCTGTGCAAATTTCTGCCTTGGCACTTGCCTTATGCTGATTGTCCTTCATTAGACCATAAACTCCCTGTACACAGGATGTGTTGTTTATCTTATTCTCCAGTGCCTTGTACAGGGCTGGTCATATCGTAGATCGCAGTCTGTAAGTGTGGCTTGAGCACAATCATGTATATGCTACTTGTACATGTATTTGCTTGTACTCCAGAAATGTTACACCAATTTTGACTATCACCAACATGGGTATACTTGCATATTAATGAAACTGCTTAACAATACAACTGTTTTTATTTTTATTTAGAAAATATTTAGGGTTTTAATAACTACAGTCAAATATATCAAAGGCAGTTACAGCTACATGAGTTTCCTGTGTTTTTATAGGCATAATTAAAAAAAAAAGTATAATATTCAGTTTTTTTATGTTTTGTTTTTCTACAGATTGCTTCCAATTCCTGGGGAAAGTCATGGGGAGAGAATGGCTATTTCAGGATTCTTCGAGGAGTAAATGAGTCTGACATTGAAAAGTTGATTATCGCAGCTTGGGGTCAACTGACAAGTTTAGATGAACCATAATGTATCATTAAATTTCCATAGGACCATGCAGTTAAGTAACCCCTTAAATTGAACTTTAGCTATGTGAAGTACTCAGCGCCAGTGGAATTTTTGTCTCTTTACTCTGTCATTATAACGTACCTGTTCACTTGTTTTACCCCAGGCTCCATGTGACTGTTTCCTTTATGTTAGAACATATGAGAACACTAATAGAACTCAGCAGAGTGTTTAAATGCTCTTAAATTTCCTAACTTGTCCTTTTATTTTTTCCTCGCCTACCAGTGTATCTGCCTTTAATAGTTCACAGACTGTGTGAAGACACCATCTTAAAAGTGTATAGCACTTTTTTGCAGAAACGGTCATGATTTCTCTCTTTTTTGACCAATGAAGAGTTTAGACAACTAAAAGCTCATGGAAACTCACCAATTTGCCATTTTTACCACTTTTGTCCTCCACCTACATAGTGTTTTCTTATTTCAGACCTTGCTTATGTTTCATCAAAAGAACTGGAATTGGATTACAAATTGTTTCTCTCAATATAGTAGTGCTTTATTTCTTTTCATTTGCATAAACCTAAACCTAACTTGTAATCAGGTCACAAAAGGGAAGTCACTCTCCATGGTAAATGGCAACTCTGTATGGTATTGTGCAATATTCCTTGATGGGGAGATGTTGAAGATTGCAAAACTTTAGAGGCTAATAAATACAGTCATGACATACATATACCTCTATTTTGGGAAGCCAGTGTGCTTTGTTTAAAGTCTATTAAAATAAGCTGCAAAACTATATTTGGAAAGATAACATATTTACCCCTGAAAACGACAACATGATGCCATGAGTCAGAAAGAATAAATAACACTTTTATCACAGCCATTTCACAGTTCACTGCTTGAGATTCTGAAAAGTAAGCTAAATTGGCACTAATTTGCATCTAATTTTGATTTTATTTCTCTATAGTCAGAGAAACAAAAATAGCATTATCAAAATGTTTAGGAAGGGTATAATCTTTTAATAATTCTTTGGTGTCTTAAATGGCACACTAATAAATGAAGAAGCAAAGCTGATCATTATGTGAACATGGACAATTATAATTACAATGGAGGGATATACATGGTCTGAATTTCTGGCATTCTGTCATCTTAGAGAATCCTGGTGGCATAGTGGTTAAAGCTGCTAACAGAAAGTTTGGTGGTTTGAACTCACCAGAAGCTTCACAGGACAAAGACTAGGCCATCTGCTTCTGTAAAGATTTAAAGGCTTGAAAATCCTAAGGGGCAGTTCTACTCTGTCCTCTTTCCTACAAGGTCACTATGAGTTGAGGTTAACTCAATAGTAGTGGGTTTTAGTTTTGGTTTTGGCTGTCATCTCATCTTTTGGTGTGGGGCTTTTTAATGTTGTTATGCTCAAAGGTGTCTTGATTCAATAAGCCAGACAGGCTGAAAATGTGAAGAAACATCACAGAAAGGTGAAGTGTGGCTGCTATTGTTTTCTTCATTAAACACTGTAGCTTTCTTAGGAGAAACATCTTTGCTTTCTTTTCCCTTAGAAAATAAACATGAGAAGGATTCACTCTTTTGGGGTTGGCCAACATCCCCCTAGAGGCTTAAGAAATCATTTACATTGTTTCAGTTTGGGTTCCTCCAGGAGCAGCTCTGAGACAAGGGTTTAGTTGGAAGATGAAGGAAACAGTGAAGGGGGAGTGGGGAAGTGATACAAGATAATGAAGGCTGATAACAAAGGGTCCATTACCAAGCAAATTGCCACCATAGGCAATTAATTTTTATCCCTTTGGTGACTGTTACTACATTCCTCAGATATAAGTCACCAGAGAAAAGCAGCATTCCTTGTTTGAGAGCTATTCCAGGGAAACATGAATACCGTGGTCCTGTGGCCTGGTGGATCAGTGGTAGAAACCTCACTTCCCACGAGGCAGACTGGAATTCCATTCTTGGTCAATGAACCTCATACACAGTCACCACCTGTTTGTCAATGGAGACTTACGTGTTGCTGTGATGCTGAACAGGTTTCGGTGGGACTAACAAATGAGACAGACTAGGAAGAAAGCCCTGGTGGTCTACTTCTGGAAACCAGCCAGTGAAAGCCCTATAGATCACAACAGTCTGATTCTCAGCTGACCATGGGGAGGGCAGACTACTGGGCAGCATTTTGTTTCCCTGTACATGGTGTCACCCTGAGTCAAGTCACCTCAATGGCAGCTAACAACAACAATGGTTAGCCACAAGGGTGGGCTCCAGTGCCAGAATAGGCGATGAACTGTGTGTTCTCCTAGTTAGACATCAGGACAATGTCCACTGACATGGTACAGGTGAGGTGATGTGCTCAGGGCACCAACAGTGTGTCTGCTATAGCTGTTAGTATACTTTAAAACATTTGAGCATTGCTGAAACGATGAATCATAACACACTAAAGTGTCAAATGATTAGCATTCATTCCTCTTAAAAGCACTTCTGGGATGAGTTAATCCAACCTCATTCTTGTTATTCACATGATGAATGTTGTTGGAATTAATCTTCACATTGTGGTTTGTAGGCCTATATTGGGGCTTGGATTCTCTGTGTTCAAATTTTCTACCTTTTTAATGACTCCAAATGATAAAGGAACTGATCCTAAATATAAAGTTAAAAAGAAAAGAAACACACACGCACACACACACAATAGTGAACCCCATAAGAAAGGACGTGTTTGCTCAGCAGAGACTAGAGTTAAAATAGAGACAGGAACTAGTTGATACAGAAATGCACCAGTGGGTAAGGGAAATACTGTTCCTGAGATTTGCTGAGTCAGTCTTGTCTTGAATGATGTTACTTCTCTTATTCACAATTTTAAAAAAGAGTAGGTTTCGTTTATTTTATTATCCATAGACCCTGAGTCACCTTCAGAAAACAGTTACTGGTATATTCCTTTGTGAAGAGCCTTGGTGGCTTAGTGGTTAAGAGCTCGGCTACTAACTGAAAGTTGGGTGATTCAAAACTACCATTCACTCCATGGAAGAACAATGTGGTAATTGATTTCCATAAAGATACAGCCTTGGAAATCCTCTGGGGTTGTTCTACTCTGTCCTAAAAGGTTGCTATGAATTGGAGTCAGGTTGATGGCAATGGGGTTTGGTTTTATATTCCTTTGTCCACCCTAAACCAGAATCATGACTGAGCTGATTCTGACTCAAGATGATTCCATAAGTGTCAGAGTGGAACTATACTCCATACAGTTTTCAATTGTTGTTTTTCAGAAGTATATTGTCAGACCTTTCTTCCAAGTTCTTAGTGAACTGGAATTGTGACTTTTCAGTTAGTTAGCATTGAGTACATTAACCATTTAGACTCCCTTGTCCACCCTAGGAACTAAGTAACTACTTGTAGAATTTATTTGACTAATGAATAGGTGGGAGCTCTGGTAGCATAGTGGCTAAGACATTTGCCTGTTAACCAGACGGCTGGCGGTTCAAACCCACCAGCCACTCCTCGGAAGGAAGGTTGGGCAATCCTACTTCCGTAGTGATACTGCCTCGGAAACCCAAGGAGGGGCCGCTATGAGTCAGGGCCGACCCGACGGCACATAACAACAATGAATAGGTTGTCTCCTCCTTCCTCCTACACTGTGACTTTTCTTGGCCTACAGGGGTTGGCTTACCTCAACATGGACTTAGCAATGGGAACAACCACATATTCAGTACATATCTGTTTAGAGTTCCAGTTTCTGTTTCTAGAAATAGTCTTATTGTTATGTGTTAAGTCTGTGCCCTTTCTTGCTTCATAAGGTTGTATCTTCTCATTCAATTCTAGACAAAGAAAAGGCATCTCTATTTATTTTCAAATGCATATTTGCAAATTCTCCGAAGAATTCACAGAAAAAGAATGAAGTTTGTTGAAGTTCAACCAACATAAACAATAGTTCTCTAAGTGTTTCAAATAGAAGGGTTTTTCTCATCTCTTGACCTCCAAAATCTCATCAATGCCTTCCATTGGCTGGTCTTACTTAAAGATTACTAATATAAGAAGCTATGAAATTCAGGGGCCAGCTCCCACTACTAATCAGATACAGAACAGAACAGGATATGGAAAAGGAATCAAGATAAGAACTCAACTGCCATCGAGTCAATTGCAACTCATAGTGACCCCTCCTTGAGTTTCTGAGGTAGTATCTCTGTGGAAGTAGATTGCCCAATCTCCCTTCCAAAGGTGAGAGTAAACATAAAAAATAAATTCTTGATTTTATAA
>NW_006921727.1:7711901-7762022 GCF_000298275.1 Orycteropus afer afer | reverse complement strand
TTGGGCAATCCTACTTCCGTAGTGATACTGCCTCGGAAACCCAAGGAGGGGTCGCTATGAGTCGAGGCTGACTCGACGGCAAACAACAACAACAACAACAACAACAACATGTATATACTGAAAATTAAGATTATTTAAGGAAATATTTAATCATATTTGATTTAGTTTATGACCTCAGTTCCTTGGTTAATGTATATGTCTAAAGTACTATAATGCTTGTTATTACATGTCCTTTTCTTTGGTCAAACTCTTTTGACCTGTAGAGAGTATCTCATAATCTATACAGGGAAAGATTTTTCCCTCATTTTTTTTTCACAGTAGTTTCTAGGGACTCTGGCTGATGTTTTACCATTATTAAGTATTAAAATAATTGTAATAATCTGATCTCAAGGCATTTATTTTCTTTGAATGGGGATTGATTTCATTTTCAAAAGAAAAGGGAGAAAAACGGAGTAGTATCTCAAATATTGTTTTATAAAATACTTCAAAAGAAGAAAGCATCTATCCCCTGGGTGCTATTGTATCAAAAAGAAAACTCTTAAAGAACACAGTGACATTCCCTCTTCAGAGATGTCAATGAAGGAGAAAAAAATCAATCTAGTGCTGTCAAGACTGGAGTGATTGAACGAAGGGAAAATGCTTCTCCATTTTCAGTTGTGAACACTCCTGTACATCATTTTGATGCCATATCTGATAAAAATGTTTAAAATGTCATTGACAGGTTAATCCAATAACAAAGACACTACCAGTAAGAGTCTTATGAGATATAAAAAAGAATAGCAATAAGTCTTCTCTCCCTCCCTCTCTCCCTTCCTCCCTCTCTGTAAACTCTACCCCTTGTAAAGTGAGCAACTTAATTCTGTGTTTCCCATTATATGTCCATGGAATACTTGTCTTTTGAGATTTTAAGGGAAAGAAATGTCAAGTTATACTGAATCTAAGATATATCTTGTATATATGCTCCATTTTAAAGATTCACAGTTCACAGTTAGGCTGTTGAAAGGTCCTGCAGTAAAGTCTAGAAAACACTCACTGGATTTCATTCCTCATTTCAGCCAGGTGTTCTTGTGAGGTGATGTTTTGGTTACCTCTAGAGCCTCTCTAACAGAAAATACCACAAACACCCTTTAACAAATAGGGATTTATTCTCTTACTGTTTTGGAGGATAGAAGTCTGAGTTCAAAGTACCATCTCTAGTGCCTGGATGGAAGCCCCTCGACTTTGGGCTTCAGCTCTGCCTCTTGCTCCTGGCCCACTGGAGTTGGAGGCTTCTCTTCACTCAGGCATCTGCTGATTGCTGAGGCTGACAAACCCAAGGTCGACAAATAAAATGGCACAGTCCCAAAATTATAGGCCACTAATTCAAGTCCATTAACAGTTCCAAGATCAGCAGACAACCTGGCAGGCTGCTGAATGACAACTTGGCTACATGCAGCATACAAGTGTGCCAAAAGCTAGGTATCTTCCTCAAAGTTGGTTCTTATGTACTGGAAGCAGACCACATCACTAAGGCAGCTACTCAGCTACTCCAGTGGCTTCCACCATGGAGTTAATTACCAATCTTTTCATGGGAAATACCTACATCCAGTTGCCTAGTCACTCAAAGCCAGACCCAGCCAAGTTCACACACAACTACCACAGGTGATCAACACAGTACAATTATATACAAGGCTCAACATATGGATTACCACTAAGTTGCGCACTACCCACTCAATATTTATTACATGCCTACAATGTGTTAGCCACTGCACTAGGAACTAGACATATAGCAGGGGACCTACACAACAGATAGTTCCTGTCTTATCTTATCTCACAAACTTAGGTTTGAGGCAGTCTGAAATTTCTGATGCTAGAGCATTGGGATATAAAGTCAAAAACTGTGCTATATTAATGCCATTAAAATGTGGGAAAGAACTGTCTTTCAATTCGTCATGTTTTGAGAAGAGCCCAAAATTCCGAAGATCCTTATTTCAAATACAACCTAAGATTATTGATTCAGAAAAAGACAAAATATGCTGCAGATTCTTATCATTTGTGAAGAACACATACCAGAAATATTGTGATTATCCAACCAATTATACTAGGCCTCATTTGGTAGCATGGTATAGAACCCCAGGCCAAACTAGTTTAAGCCAGAAAGAAACGTTGTTGTCCCATGTAGTGTTGTTGTTGTTGTTATGTGCTGTCGAGTCGGCCCTGACTCATAGCGACCCCTCCTTAGGTTTCCAAGGCAGTATCACTACAGAAGTAGGATTGCCCAACCTTCCTTCCGAGGAGTAGCTGGTGGGTTTGAACCGCCAGCCTTCTGGTGAGCAGTCAAGTGCTTTAGCCACTATGCTACCAGAGCTCCTGTCCCATGTAGTAAGGATGATCAAGTAGGGGGATCTAACTTTAGGCATAGTTGGTTCCAGAGGTTTACATGATCCTATCAGTATTCTCTTTCTCAAGGTCTTAGCTTTGCTTGGTTCCATATAGCCTCTTCTCCGGTACATTTTCTGTTCTTCTCTGGTACATTTTCTGTTTGGGGCAGCAAGATGCTGATGGAACTGAAGAGCTTACAGTCATTGATCCCCAGTTTCTGAATCTGTAAACTGGAGATATAAATACCAACTACTCTTGCTGTTATCAGCAGTAATTTAGGGTATGCAAATTTGCACAATTCTTGGCATAGAGTAAAGTTTAAATCAATGGCTGTTATTATTATTACCAACATCATCATCACCTTTATGATTATAGGGGAAAGGTTCTCATCATAGGTCTGTTATTGTTGTCATTGTCGTTGTTATGTGCCCTCGTATTGGACCCGATTCATAGTGACCCCTCCTTGGGTTTCCGAGGCAGTATCACTATGGAAGTAGATTGCCCCATCTTCCTTCTGAGGAGTAGCTAGTGGGTTTGAACTGCCAGCCTTCTGGTTAGCAGTAAGTGTCTTAGGCACTATGTTATCAGAGCTCCCAATAATTCCAACTCTGCTCTTGAAACTATAAACAAATTTTAACTTATGGTTAAAAGCTATCATTTTTCTAGAATGCTCACTTTTTATTCATGTCAGTATTTAGCATTAGTAGATGAGCTTTCTTTTAGGATCTAAGTGACAGTTACCCCACCCCACAGCAGCCTCACAGTTTTCAGTATTCAAATTCCTGCATCAGGGATATTAAAAGTGTACAAGTTATTGACCTTCCGCTCATTTTTGAATAAAGCTACAAATGTTAAATCTTTCAATTTCAAGAGCATATGTCCTGTACTCCAAGTTGGTAATCATTTGTGCTTGGTAAGGTTTTATCTGGTCGACTGTAAGCTGTTCTAAGGCAAGACTATGCTTTTTTTCTCAGTGTTACAGTTTCTAGTAACAAGTACAGTTTACATGCAACAAATATTTGCTAGATAAATTATCTAGTAAATGAGCATCTAGTACATTATCTTGTAAAATAAATAAATAAACAAAGCTTTTGACCTATCATACAACACTGTCATTACTAATTTATTCTTCTGTCTCCACCACTACAGTGTTATCTACTAAAGGTCAGAAACATGGTCATTACATACCCAGTGCACACACAGCATCTGGTGTAAACAATGTCTACTGAGAAGATTTGATGAAGATTTTTTTTTTAACTTACTAAAAGCATTTTATTTTGATATTTCTTATATCAAATATATAGCTTTCTTTTAGTGAATGACAAATGACTTACTAAAGTCATTAAATATAGAAAACCTTTCTGAATCCAGCACAATTTTAGTTCCTTGTGCACCATTTATTTGAACAAGCTGAACTCTGAAGAGGCTGCACAGAAAAAAAAAACATGGCTTTTTACCTTTCTCCAACTACTGGCTCACAGCATACTTTGCAAGATTTCTCTTCTTCTTGATGATGTATGTCCAAGATAGCTAGTTAGTTTTGATGATGAGATAGTAATGTCAATATTTAGGCCAATTTCAAGTATTAAAATGTCTTTATGTTACAATTCAAAGTTTCAATTTCACATCCAATTCAATGGTCTCATACACCATCCTCACAGCCTCAAACCCATCTTGCCTCTCCCCCATAGCCTCAGGCCTGATTCCTGGTTTAAAGACTGAAATAAGAGAGGTGCACCATGTAGTCTTTCATTCTTAAACCACTGCCTCTCTTTCTGTTTGTGTGCCTTCCAGGGTTTAGGTAGGAAAGGGGACAGTGGAGTAGGACTAGGAGTGAGGAGGGTCAAAAATTACTGTGAAAAGACAGAATTACTAACTATTGTCAGTATTTGGTTCCCTCTTGGCTGAAGCTGATGGCCCTGGTGTCTCTTTGATGACAAAGATCCAAATGCTGACTCTTTCATGGGATTCAGATGTGTGAGTTTTCTACTGGTTCTACAGGGATCTCTGCCCTTTAGAGCACCCTGATTCAGGTGAGATACCCTCTGAATGATCTCTTGCAATGCACCACTTAATTCTTGCCCTCATAGTCCATCACATAGCCTCTTACTGTTATGGTCCCCTCACCCCCCGTCAATGTGCCAACTCAGTTTAAGCTCTTACATTACAAGACTTATGGGCCTTTTAGAATGACTGAAGGTATAGGTTTACCCTTCCTTCTGCCATTCTTCTCACCCTTCTATCCTGGCTGCTCCAGCCAGGCTTCTCCCTTTAGAATTCTCTGGTGGATAGTGGTAAGCAATTCTGCCACTGGAAACCAGTATCTTATACACATATACTTACCATCCACACCATGAAACACATGCCAATTTCTCTAGATTGCTGCTGAGTCAGGGCACCAGAGTGAATTTTTGAGTTTGTGTACTTCAACAAACATCCAGCTATGGTGTGAGATAATGGTATCTTTCCAGTGGGCACACCAAATCTAGAAAAAGAGCAATTCTCTTGGAACAATCCACACCTCCACATGGAAGGGAGATGACTACAACAGCATTCACCAATTAGTCCCAGACTTATCTATGGTAACAAATTATCTCACTTAGTTTTATTGTGCATAGGCTATTATGTGATGAGGATGCTGTGATAATTGTCAGATTTTAGTGGCCAGACATGATGGGCATGTCAGCTGTATTTTCATGGGAAATTGATTCTCTTGGTTAAAATTTCTGTTCTCAGAACATGAGACTCAGTTAATCTGTAAAACCTATCATTCTATAATATTACTGGTTGATTGAGGTATGCTCACTAATTACCAATGCCAATAAGAAGAATTTCATATTATCTTCTGTTATTGTTGCTGAGTGCCATAAGTCATTTTACTACTCAAGAACAGAGCTGTCCCCTGAAGTTTTCTAGGCTGTACTCTTCCCAAGAAAAGATTGTCAGGACTTTCATCTACAGAGCCGCTGGTTGGATTCAAACTGTCAACATTTCAATTGATAGTAGAGTGCCTAACGGTTGCACCACCAGGACTTCTTCTATAGAAGTCTTCTAAAATGTTTTTATAACATATTATATACATATAAAATAGTATTTGCAACAAATAAAACATTAAACAATAATGTTTAATGTTTAAATATGAAACATAAACCAATAAACACTTTAGAAATAAAATATAAAGGACTAAAATGTAATTTAATCTACCTGTATACTTCCTATCTATTCAATTATCTATTCCATTGCCTTGCCTCTGCTCCACAGGTAACAAGTATCCTATCATTTTAAATAGTTTTGTTACATATTTCTAATACCTAAGCAATATATTAAGGAGCTCTGGTGGTGCAATGGTGAAGGCATTTGGCTGCTAACCAAAAGGGTGGTTGTTTGAACCCACCAGCTGCTCCACAGAAGAGAGATGAGGCAGTTTACTTCTGTAATCATTTATAGCCTTGGAAACCCAGTGAGGGTCACTATGAGTCAGAATCAACTTGATGGCAGTGACTTTTATTTTTTGGTTTTCAAGCAATGTATTATTTAACTTTTTTTGTGTTTGAGTGCCTTGAAATTATAATAATATTGTATGCAATTTTGGGTTATGTTCTAAGATTTATACATGTTTCATCTAAGTATAATCTTTTATTTTCTCTGCTTTATAATATGAACATGAACATGTCAATGAACATTTAGCTTGTTTCTGGATTTATTTGCTATTACAAATAAGGCTGCCTTGAACATTCATATGTTTGTTTTTGAGTGCACATGAGTAAGTTTCTAAAGTGTAGTGATGCTCAAAGTATGGTTCAGGAAGCAAAAGCCTTGGCATCAACCATGAGCTTGCAAGAAATGCAAATTCATGAGTTCCATCCTGACCTATTGAACAAGAATCTCTGAAGAATGGGTGTATAAAAATTTCAGTAAGCCCTCCAGATGCTTTTGGTGGAGTAATGCCTAAGGCATTTGACTGCTAACCAGTGGGTGGTTCAAACCCACCAGCCACTCCTCAAAAGGAAGGCTGGGCAATTTACTTCCATAGAGATACCACCTTGGAAATCCAAAGAGGGGTCACTATGAGTTGGAACCAACTTGATGGCACTGAGGTTAGTTATTTTTTAGATCCTGACCTACTAAATAAGAACCTCTGAAGAATGGGTGTATAAAAATTTTAGTAAGGCCTCCAGGTGCGTTTGATGCATATTAACATTTAAGAATCACTGCTGTAGGGTACATATCTATACAAAAAGAATTGCTGGGTTTTAAGATATCCAAATATTTAACTACATATGACAACACCAAATTGCTTACCAATTTATATTCCCAATCAGTAACCACAGAGTTGATTCTGACTCATGGCATATAAATGCATATCAGAGTAGAACAGTGCTCCATAAGATTTTCAATGGATGACTTTTCAGAAGTAGTTTGCCAGACCTTTTTTCAGAGGCACCATGGATGGACTTGAACCTCCAACCTTGTGGATAGCAACTAAGCATGCTAACTCTTTGCACCACTCAAAACAAAAACCAAACTCACTGCCTTTATATTCCCACTACTAATAAATGAAGGAGCTCTGGTAGCACAATAAGTAAGGCATTTGACTGGTAATCAGAAGATCAGCAGTTCATACCCACTATCTGCCCTATAGGAGGGAGATAAGGCAATCTACTTCTGTAAAGATTTACAGCCTTCAAAACCATTTGAGGGTGGCTATGAATTGGAATAGATTTGATGGCAGAGGTTTTGGGTTTAGTGATATATGAGTTCCCATTGATCCTCATGCTCTCCAACATTCTTCATTATCAGACCTCTTAATGTTTTTCATCATATTGGGCATAAAATAATATTCCCTATGATTTTAAGCTCGGGGACCACAGACAGAGTGGTGGAGATCTCAGGTAAGGGGAGGGATACAGGCCCCACCCCCTAGAAGCAGGAAGTAGGTGAAAGAGAAACCAGGAGACCACAGACAGAGTGTCAGGGATCTCAGGTAAGGGGAACGATATAGGCCTCAACTCCAAAAGGCAGGAAGCAGCTAAGGGAGAGAAATTTGTCTGACAGTTTGTTGTACTGTGGTGGTTTGCATGTTGCTATGAGGCTTGAGGCTGTGCCACTTGTGTTTCAAACACCACCAGGGTTGGACATGGTACATAGGTTTCAATGCAGCTTACAGATTGAGACAGACTAGGAAGAAAGAAGAGGCCACCCTCTTCTCAAAGAATCAGCCATGGAAAACCTTATGAATAGAAGGGAAACACTGTCTGATACATTATTGCACAACTTTATGAATAGCCTGGAAACATTATGTGATACAGTGCAGGAGGAGCCCCTTGGGTCAAAAGGGTCTCAATATACAAATGGGAAAGAGCTGCATCATCAGACTAGAACAAACTTTACTGATATGAATAAAATAAAGCTTTTGAGACCTCGATGTACTGATGTGGCACAACTCAAACTGAGGAGAAAGAGTTGCAAACGTCCATTAATAATTGGAACATGGAATGTACAAAGTATGAATCCAGTAAAATAGTAAATTATGAAAAATGAAATGGAACACATAAAGATTGATATCCTAGTTTTGGCCAGTTTGAATCAGACAACTATATGATGTAGTATGCCGGGAATGACAATTTGAAAAGGAATGGTGTGGCATTCATCATCACAAAGGATGTTTCAAAATCTGTCCTGAAGCACAACATAGTCAGTGATAGGATAATATCCATATGACTACAAGGAAAGTCAGTTAATACTTTTATTAATAATAAAATACTTTTATTAATAATACTATTATTTGAATTTATGCACAAACTACCAAAGCCAAAGATGAAGAAATTGAAGATTTTTATCAACTTCTGCAGTCTGAAATTGACCAAACTTGCAATCAAGATGTGTCAATTATCACTGGTGACTGGAATGCATAAGTTGGAAATAAAGAAGAATCACCAGTAGTTAGAAAATTTGGCTTTGGTGACAGAAATAATGCTGGAGATCGCATGATAGAATTTTGCAAGACCAACAACTTATTCATTGCAAATACCTTTTTTCAACAACACAAAAGGTGGCTATACATGTGGACTTCATCAGATGAAGTACACAGGAATCAGATTGACTACACCTGTGGCAAGAGGTTATGGAAAACTCAATATCTTTAGCTAAAATAAGGCCAGGAGTTGATTGTGGAACAGATCATCAACTGCCCATATGCAAGTTCAATTTGCAGTAGAAGACAATTAAAACAAGTCCATGAAAGCCAAAATACGACCTTGAATATATCCCTCCTGAATTTGAGACCATCTAAAGAATAGATTTGATGTATTGAACACCAATGACCGAAAACAGAAGAATTGTGGGACAACATCAGGAACATCATCCATGAAGAAAGCAAGAGGTCATTAAAAAGATGAGAAAGGAAGAAAAGACCAAAATGAATGTCAGAAGAGACTCTGAAACTTGCCTTTGAGCAGAGAATAGCTAAAGCAAAAGGAAGAAATGACAGATAAAAGAGCTGAACAGAAGATTTCAAAGAGCAGCTTGAGAGGACAAAGCCAATTACTCTAATGAAATGTGCAAAGACTTGGAATTGGAATACCAAAAGGGAAGAACAGGCTCAGCATTTCTCAAGCTGAAAGAACTGAGGAAAAAAATTAAGCCTCAATTTGCAATATTGAAAGATTCTATGGGTAAAATATTGAATGATGCAGGAAGCATCAAAAGAAGATGGAAGGAATACACAGAGTCACTGTACCAAAAAGAGCCGGTCGATATTCATCCATTTCAGGAGGTGCCATATGATCAGGAACCAACAGTATTGAAGGAAGAAGTCAAAGCTGCACTGAAGGAATTGGTGAAAAACAAGTCTCTAGGAATTGAAAGAATACCCATTGAGATGTTTCAACAAATGGATGCCCTGCTGGAGGCACTCACTCAGCTCTGCCAAGAGATTTGGAAAATAGCTACCTGGCCAACTGACCAGAAGAGATCCATATTTGTGCCTATTTCAAAGAAAGGTGATTGCACACAATGTGGAAATTACCGAACAATATCATTAATATCACATGCAAGTAAAATTACAAAATGGTTGCAGCAGTATATTGACAGAGAACTTCCAGAAATGCAAGCTGGTTTCAGGAGAGGACGTGGAATGAGGGATATCATTGCTGATGTCAGGTGGATCTTGGTTCAAGTCAAAGAATACCAGAAAGATGGTTACTTGTGTTTTATTGACTATGCAAAAGCATTTGATTGTGTGGATCATAACAAATTACGGGTAACATTGAGAACAATGAGAATTCTAGAACACTTGATTATGCTCATGAAGAACCTGTACATAGACCAGGAGGCTGTCATTCAAACAGAACAAGGGGACACTGCATGGTTTAAAATCAAGAAGGGTTGTATCCTTTCATCATACTTGTTCAATCTGTATGCTGAGCAGATAATCTGAGAAGCTGGCCTATATGAAGAAGAATGTGGCATCAGGCTTGGAGGAAGAATCATTAACAACCTGTGATATGCTGATGACACAACTTTGCTTGCTGAAAGTGAGGATGACTTGAGGTACTCACTGAGGAAGATAGAAAAACACAGTCTGAAGTATGGATTACACCTCAATAAAAAGAAAACAAAAATCCTCCCAACTGGACCTATAAGCAGCATCACAATAAATGGAGAAAAGATTGAAGTTGTCAGAGACTTCACATTGCTTGGTTCTACAATCAATGCCTATGGAAGCAGCAGTCAGGACATCAGATGATGTATAGCACTGGGCAGGTCGACTGCAAAGGACCTCTTTCAAGTGCTGAAGAGCAAAGATCTCTCCTTGAGGACTAAGTTGCCCCTGACCCAAGTCAAGATATTTTCAGTCACCTCATATGCATGTGAGTGCTGGACAATGCATAAAAAACACCGAAGAAGAGTTGATGCTTTTGAGTTGTGGTGCAGGCAAAGAATGCTGAAAGTACCATGGACTGCTAAAAGATCTAACAAATCTGTCCTGGAGGAAGTGCTCCTTGGAAGCGAGAATGGCCAGACTTTGTCTCACCTATTCCTAATGAAACAGAACATTTTACATAAGTTATGGAGATTTCATTCCCCTTCTGAGAAATGCCTATTCATGTTTTGTCCAATTAGTATTTGTCTTTTTCTTTCACTTTGTTGGAATTCTTTTTATACTTTAGATATTAAAAATTTATTGCTTATATATGAGACAAATATGTTCTCTCCCTTTTTATTTTGTCTCTGTTTCTCGATGAACAGTGTGACAATTTCAATTTAACAAAAATTAGCAAACTTTTGGTTTATGGCAAATGTTTTCTTACTTAAGAATTACTCTCAAATGCCCCATCTCAATTGTCTATGTGCTTTTTCTAAAATGCTTAAATTTTATTTTTCCAATTTTAAGTCTTTGATTCATTAGGAATTTATTTTTATGTATGGTTTGAGTCACGACCTGAGTTTATGTTTTGCCTTATGGCTGAATAAATTGTGACAGCTCCATTTACCGAATAGTCCACTTTTCCTGAGGACCTGCAATGACATCTGTGTTGTACATGCACAGATCTGTGTATAAGGTTTCCATGTGTGAATAGGTCTGTTTTTCATCTTGTCCTCACCAAATTTTGACAGCAAGATTAGTCTCACTCCATTGGATGGGTTGGGAGCATTTCTCTTCTTTTATTTATATCTTTTAAAGAGTTTATATAAGATTATAATGATTTATTTATTGATAATGTTCTTCAACATGCCCATGAAACCACCAGGGACTAGTAATAAATAAACAAATCTTAAATTACTGATTGAATATGTTTAATTATACAAAATTTGTTAGGCTATTTTTTTCTTGAGTCACTATATCTATGTATATCCATATCTATATATGTATATATATGTTTATACACATATAAAGAATCTCATTTCATATTATTGAAATATATTACTTTATGTTATTTATAGTTACATACTTTATCTTATTTATGATATTCTTAATATTGCTTTAATCTTTTTGGATCTGTAGTTATTTCTCACTTTCTCGTCCTAATACTTTTTATTCTTTCATATATTCATTTTCTTTTTCCTTTCTTGAACTCATCAGAGATTTGGGTACTTCATTTTTTCTTTTCAAAGAAACAAGTTCTGATTTTATTGATATTCTCTATTATACCTTTATTTTCTGTTTAATTAATGTCTGCTCTCATCTTTATTATCTTTTTCCTAATTTCTTTGCATGCATTCTGATATTTTTTCTAACTTCTTAAGTTAAACTCCTTGCTCATTAATTTTGAGCTTTCCTTGTGTTCTAATTTAAGAATTTATGTAGGATGTTTTCTAAATGATGCCTCTCAGTACAATTGTTGCTTTCTTTAGCTCTTTACAATAATAATTATTCATTTTTTAAATGAAAGCATGTTTTCTAAATAGTAAAATCTAAAACAAGATTGCATTAAATCTAATTATAGTTTATTTCCCCTATACTCTCTCAAATCATTTCTACTCCATAATCTTACAATTACAATGCAGAAATAATTTAATAGTATAATTTGCAAACAATGCAATTTGATACTTAGCTACAGTGATGTACCTTGTGCTGCAAGAGACATTTGCTTCATTCACTTGAAACATGAAAATTCACAACAGGCCAGCACATAGATATTTACTCATGAAAACAATGGTTCAAAGGAGAGGTCACTCTTTGTGGCCTGGACATTAAGTAGTAGTTCATTAATTTCAGGTGGTAATCTTTGTCTTTGATAAATTTCAAGGTTTATTATCCCTCCTTTCTTGGCCTACTATGATCCTGCTGAAACAAATAAAATAAAGAAGCAAAAATCTCAGCCAAGATACAAATGTCCTTGGTATTTAAAAATCTGTTTCAGATTTTACAGCATGTTATATTGCTCTTTAAGGTGTATTAGTATTTGGTATGTTAAAATTATAGATATGTTTCCAGAAAGGAAAATGGTGATTTGTTCAATTATTGTTAGTAATTGCCATGTCCAATCTCCTTAGCACTTATCCAACATTATCTAATTTATGCTTTTTGTTCATAAATTATTGTAACCTGAAATGTGTTTCCTCAGAAATATTAACTTAGAATCAAAAAATTTATTATTTTGTAGAGTATTTTATATTTTAACACTTATATGAGCAGTGCTTAACAGGATTATAGAATGATTAAGAAGATGACATAGTTGAAGTAATAACATTTTTCCTATTTTAATACAATGGTGAAAGGCATCTGTGAAATTTAGTAACACTAGGCTGTGATCTTCTTTATGAACATCAGGGAAAATCTCTTTGTAACTTCAGGGAAGTACTAGACCTCTACGATTTTATCTGTTCATGTTCAACTAAGTTAACTTATTAATCATACTAACATTCCTTAAGTGTTTTGCTATACGCCAAGTGATACAGTAAGTACTATTTATTCATTATCTCCCTTAATTTAGGAGATGGTCCATGCATCTAAAGAAGATATAATTTGAAGGGTGAACAAACTATATCTTCTTTAGTAACAGAATCTTTCTCCCCTAGAACCATTCTAAAATGGTAGCAGGTGCAACAAAAGCAGAGAAAAGGGAATAACTACCTTTCAAACAAGTCTTAGAAGCAGCCATTTTCCTTCCATGATACACTCCAGCAGACAGCTAAGAGTAAGTAGCTTGCTCTCAGAGGAGTTCTGTGCAAGATTCATGTCCATATTTTCTGAACCAGTCATCAGTACACCTGGTCAGATATCCACAAGTGTACCTTAAGTGCTTGCTCCTAACCAAAATGTTGGCAGTTCAAGTCGACCCATAGATAACTTAAAAGTGCCTGATGATCTACTTCTGAAAAATAAGCCATTGAAAACATTACAGAGCACAGTATTATTCTGATATACAAGGGTTGCCATGAGTTAGAGCCAACTCATTGGCAACTGGTTATGTTTTTTATTATCTAGGGAGATAGTGAAGTAGTCTATTTGACATTTTGACTGTCACGGAAAATCTAGGACATCTGGATATCATGTGTATGTTGTTGTTGTTATTTTAAATTGCCTTCAAGTTGGCCCACGACTCAAGAAGACTCCAAGCACAACGGCACAATGGACTTATTTGTTAGTAAATGTGTGCTGGTTGTATATAAGGTGCATTGCCTGGGAATCAAACCTCTGTCTTCTTCATGGACTAACATTTCCTCCTACTGTTATGGGTTCAGTTAAAATAATAGCCACTATAATGTCCACTTTTGGGTAAAAGAGTTTTATTTAGGCTCACCGACTGCAGGGAGCTGAAACACGCTCCTATGCTGCAGCAACAAGTCTGATTTTAGGTAGGCTTTATAAAGCCAAAACACAAGCAGGCAAGCAAGTGATAATACAGAAGCAGATGCTGCAGTTTCAAGGACTCAGAGTATGTGCTTTAGCACAGGCATTCATCGAGGGGTGTTTTAGTTGCTTAATATGCAAAAAGGGGGGTACCCCTTAACCCACAGGGAGTAGGGGCAGGATGAGATGGTCACTTCAGTTACATAAAATGGAGTTTTAGCAAGATACTGCCAGTTATAGCTGGACATTACAAAAACAGTTACAAAGTGGAGTCACTCATTTCACTACCATGTGTATAAAAACCAAACTCATTGCCATTGAGTCAATGCTGATTCATAGCAACTTCCACTGGGCACAAAGGAGCTCTGGTAGCATAGTGCCTAAGGCATTTGACTGCTAACCAGAAGGCTGGTGGTTCAAACGCACCAGCCACTCCTTGGAAGGAAGGTTGGGCACTCTACTTCCGTAGTGATACTGTCTCAGAAACCGAAGGAGGGGTTGCTATGAGTCGGGTCCGACTCAATGGCACATAACAACAACAAATCTTTACAGAAGCAGACTGCCTCATCTTTTTTCACAGAGTGGCTGGTGTGTTCAAAACATCAAACTTTTGATTAGCAGCCAAATGCCTTAACCACTATACCACCAGAGCTCCTTACTCTGTATATATGTGACCAAACCCACTGCCATAGAGTCAATTCTGACTCATAGTGGCCCCATTGAGTTTCCAAGGCTCTAAATCTTTATGGAAATAGATTGCCTCATCTTCCTCCCATGGAGCAGCTGGTGAGTTTGAATCCTGACATTCTGGTTAGCTGTCAAATGCTTTACCCACTATGATATCAGAGCTGCATTACTGTGTGCATAAACAAAATTCACTACCATCAACTTGATTCTGACTTACAGCAACCCCCATTGGGTTTCCAAGGCTGTAAATCTTTCTAGAAGTAGATCATCCCATCTTCCTTCTGTGGAATGGCTGGTGGGTTTGAACTGCTGACTTTCTGGTTAGCAGCCCAATACCTTATGTTCTATACCACCAGAGCTCCTCGTACTGTATGTATAATACCAAAAGCCAAATGCATTGCCATCGAGTATATTCCGACTCATAGAGACCCCTTTGGGTTTCTGAGCCAGTCTTCCTTCCACAGAGCAGGTTTGAGCCACCAACCTTCTGGTTAGCAGTCAAATGCCTTAGGCACACTGTGTGTATGTTGTTGTTGCTGTTATGTGCCGTCGAGTCAGACCCGACTCATAACGACCCCTCCTTGGGTTTCTGAGGCAGTATCTCTACGGAAGTAGATTGCCCCATCTTCTAGAAGTCTCTAAATAAAGAATCAACTCTTCTCCAGTTTTCAAATTATACTCTGAAGGGCAATGGGAAAAAAGGTTTCCTAACTAGGAGGCAGAATCTGAAAGTGACTACTTATAATAGTAACTACTTATAATCTCATTTTAGGAGATGAAAATGCAAGTCTCCATCTTATAGAATTCTCACGGCTTGTTACAGTGGGTAGGAGGGACTCAGCACTCATTTGTTGCCAATGGTTTTAGTAATTCCTGGTATGCTCTATTGTGAACACACACACGCATCAATGCACATGCACAGTCTTTTTGGACTTTGGTGATAGGAGTCTCTTTAATGTGTAAATTTGGAGGTTTATAATTTAAATTGAAATTAATAAGGGCATATCTTCTATGCTAGACTTGTGGGATTTGTCCTGAGTACCAAGGGTATAATGGGAAAAAAAGTCACTTATCCCCTATTTTCAGGTAGCTTTTAGTGTAGTATGAAAATAGACATTAAGCAAATAATTACAATAAAGTATTTGAGATATTATGACAGTACAAGTCCACATGACTATCAGTAGCTATAGCAGGAGGAATTGATGTAGACTAGTTTTGGTGATGCTCTCTTCAGGGAGAATGTATGACACCTGAAAGAAAGTAGGAGCAGGGCAGTGAAAGTAAGGCCTAAGTGTCAGATAATATTTTAGGGAGGCATAGAAAGGAGAATATCTAAAAGAAGGTGTTCTTTCATAATTGAGTGAGAACAAGTGGCAAAAATGGAATTAGAAATGTAGAAAGAAAGAAAGCACATTTTAAATGATAAAATAAACCATGTTAAGAAGTTTTGCCTTTATTCCTAATAGCAATGGGAAACTATTAAAAGATTAGAAAAGTCACTCTGACTGCTGGTTGGAGAGTGGATTTAAGGAGAGCAGAACTAGATACAGGAAACAGGCAGCAGTCTACTGTAACCCTTGAGGTGAAGGAAGGTAGTAATTTCAAAGTGGAAAAGGAAAGAAGTGTTTGGATTTGCACAATGTGTATGTTAAGATTATCAGGATTTGATGTAAGACCAATGTGATGAGTAAGGGAGGGATAGGATTCCAAGATGAACCCAGAATTTGGGGCAACTCAAAAACCAAACTCACTGTCATCGAGTTGATTCCCACTCATAGCGACCTTGCCTTGGGTTTCTGAGGTGGTATCTCTACAAAAGTAGATAGCACAGTCTTCCTTCCAAGGAGCAGCTGGTGCATTTGAACTACCAGCCTTCTGGTTAGTAGTCAAATGCAACTAAGGTAAGTTAAAACAAAATAACATATTTCATTGGGCAAATCTGCTGCAAAAGACCTCGTTCAAGTATTACACAGCAAAGAAATCATGTTGAAGACTAAGGTTCATCTGGCCCAAGCCATGGTATTTTCAATAACCTCATATGTATGGGAGAGCTGGACAATGAACAAAGAAGACTACAGAAGAATTGATGCATTTGTATTGGCAAAGACTATTGAATGTACCAAGGACTGCTAGAAGAATGAACAAATCTGTCTTTAAAGGAGTACAGCCAGAATGCTCCTTAGAAGTGAGAATGGCCAGACCTTGTTTCTCACATTTGGTCATATTGTCAGAAGGGAGCAGTCCCTGGAGAAGGATATTATGGTAGGTAAAGTATGTTGTTGTTGTTGTTATGTGCTGTCGAGTTGAATCCGACTCATAGTGACCCCTCCTTGGGTTTCCGAGGCAGTATCACTACAGAAGTAGGATTGCCCAACCTTCCTTCTGAGGAGTGGCTGGTGGGTTTGAACCGCCAGGCGTCTGGTTAGCAGGAAAGTGCCTTAGGCACTATGCTACCAGAGCTCCCAGGTAAAGTATAGGGTCAGCAAAAAAGGGGAAGACTTTCAATGAGATGGACAGACAGAATGGTTGCAACAATGGGCTCAAACATGACAATGATTGTGAGGATGGTATAGGACTACATTTGTGAAAAGAGGTGATGGAGAAGCTCAATATCATCAGTCAAAACAAGGCCAGGTGCTGACTATGGAACAGTTCACATATATGTTCAAGTTGAGGTTGAAAAAAGTTAAAACAAGTCCATGAGAACCAAAATATAACCTTGAGTATATCTGACCTGAATTTAGAGACCATCGGAAGAATAGATTTGATGTGTGGAACACCAATGATCTAAAACCAGATGAGTTGTGGGATAACATTAAAAGCATCATACATGAAGAAAGCAAACGTCATTAAAAAGACAGGGAAGGAAGAAAAGACCAAAATGGATGTCAGAAGAGATTCTGAAACTTGTTCTTGAGCAGATAGTAACTAAAGAAAAGGAAAAACATTAAAATAAAAGAACTGAGCAGTGAATAAGGAGACAAATGGAGCTACGGACTGTTGGCTATCCTGACAGCATCAACAGTATGAATACTCACAAGTGGTGTTAGGACCTGAGCAATAACCTAAGAATGAACCCTGCTTGTCAAGGGTTCATGGACAACCACACTGGTGGCTGATGACTAGAAAGGAAAACAGCAAATAAGGAGACAAAGTGATGTGTAGACTTTTGGGTGTCCCGAGGGTGCAGCCATTTTGAATATTCACAAGTGGTGCAGCCATTTGGGATATTTAAAGTGGCAGCATTCCAACCCCAGCAACATAAGAATAGGTTCTGCTTGCTGAGAATAGCATGGGGAACCACACTGGAGGCTGACAACTGGAAAGGTGCAATAACCCCCTTTTAACTTTTATACCCCACACCTTCTTGGTAAATGGAGTTGCAGCCACCCCCCTTCTCCACCCACCTTCTGTCCCAGCAGGAGTTCCATCCCAGTCTGTGTGCTCTGATGGAGCCTTGGTGCCTTGCCCACTGCCCAGATTTGTTTTTTTTTTTGTTGTTGTTGTTCATTTTTTAAATGTTCTTTCTTCATTCCTTTTTATTATTATTATTATTTTGCTTCCTAGGTTTTAGTTTTTCTGTTTCTTTCTCTTCCTTTTTCCATCTTTTTTTTTTTTCCTTTTGGTTCTTCCCATGCCTTGTTTTTCTTTTTAAAATCTTCTCATCTTTTCCCCTTTATTTTTCTTTTACTTTTGGTCTTTTCTCTTTTTCTCCTACCCCAGATATCATTTTTTGTTCTTTGTCTCTTTTTTTATTTATATGTCTTTTGCCTTCTCAAAGTATTTCTTTAATGTTTCTTCTCATTTATTGCCTTTTCTTTCTTTTTTTAAAAGAAAAAAAATTTGCAATTGTTTCAGTATGTTTATGTAGTTTGCATTTTTGTCCTCTTGTTTTCACTTTTTTTTTTTTTTTTTTGTCAAACTGAGTGTAAGATATCAACCATGCCCATACAACCCAACCATATCCACACCTCCTGCAGCCCCACCTACTGAGTGAGGGCCATCACCAGCTTCTGAACTAACTGGCCAATGAAAGATGATAGCCAATATGAGCCTGACTCAAGCTTAACTGCTCTTCATGGACAGTGAACAGAGATCTGTGTACCCATTCTCATTCTCTATCACACCGACCAGGAGACAAGTGGTGAGTGACTAAATAGAGACATCTAGTGAAGAGAAGAACACAGTACCCTGATTACCCATATATATCAAAACAACAAAGGAAAAAAAGTCTTGGGCAAATCACACCAACATACAATCTCCAATTAAAAATAAATACAATAATGTCACAATGTCTCAGAGACAACTGACCATCACAGTCCACACAAAGAAACAAGATAAAGTAGTAGACACAAGGAACAAGGATAGAGACACAGAAAACATCTTTGAAGAAGAAACTGCATTGGAACTCTCTGATGAGGAATTCAAAAGAATTATATTTAGTTACCTTCAGCAGATTGATAGACAGATAAAGGAAAACAGTGACAAAATTAAGGAAAACACAGACAAAACCCTAGAACAATTTTGGAAGACAACACAAGAAAAAAACATCAAAATAAATAAAAAATTAGAAATGATAACAAAATCTACAGAGAGAAATATAGAAGATTAGTATTAAAATTTCAGAAATAGTTAATACATTGAATGGGCAAAGGAGTAGAGTAGAATCAATGGAAGGTAGAATTAGTGAGATTGAAGACAAATACCTCAACACCACTTTGGTAAGGATCATCAGAAAACAAGGTAAAAAAAAAAAAGAAAAAAAAAAGAAAGAAAGCCTAAGAGTCATGTGGGATATAATCAAGAGGAGTAACATACATGCAATCAGAATTCCAGCAGAGGAAGAGACAAAACCACAGAGAAAATTGTCAAAGATTTGTTGGAAGAGAATTTCTCCAATACAAGGAAAGACAAGAATAAATCTATTCAAGTTCAACAAATACTAAACAGGACAGATCCCAAAAGAAAATCATCAAGACATATCATCATCAAACTCACCGAAACAAAAGAAAAAGAAAGAATCCTGGAAGCAGCATGGAAAAACAAAAAAGTTACCTACAAAGGAAAACCAGTAAGTCTAAGCTCTGATTTCTTGGAAGAAACCATGCAGACAAGAAGCAAAAGGAGGGTATATATAAAACTCTGAAAGAAAAAAAAAAAAAATGTCTAACAAAGAAGTATATACTCAGCAAAATTGTCCTTCAATTATGACAATGAAATTAAGACATTTCCAGATAAGCAGAAATTAAGGCAATTTGTTAAAGCCAGACCAACCTTACAAGAGATCTGAAAATTCTTTGGACAGAAAACCAACAACAGCAACCAAAAGCTGATGATAAATACACATGATGACATAACTGAGAAACCAACCCAGTTATGGAAGTATCCAAAGTAAAATAAGTTTACAAGACTGTAAATAGGGAATCAGAGACATCATATGGCAAATGAGGAAAACTACAAACCAAAAAAGGGGGGGGTGAGGAATAATGTAGTTACAGAGCTTCTAAATGGGAAGGAAAGCAAAACAATTGCAAGATAAATGGACTGTTATAAATTTGGGAAGAAAATTATAAATCACAGGGTAACTTCAAAGAAAAAATAATAAACCTGTGCATCAAAATAAAAAAGAGGATAAACAAACATTTATCAAATACTGAAACAATAGCAATGAAGGAAATAACACAATTCCTTTAAAAAATGAGCTTAACACAGAAAATTGTATGGAACAAAGAAATCACCAACATGAAAAAACACATAACAGAATGGCAGCAACAAATTCATATTTATTAATAATTACTCTCATGCACCACTCAAAAGATGGAGAGTTGGAGAATGGGTAAGAAAACATAACCCACCAGTATGCTGTCTACAAGAGACACATTTTAGAAACAATGACAAAAATAGACTAAATATCGATGGTTGGGAGAAGATTTAACAAGCAAATTGCAATAAAAAAGACCAGGAGTGGCAATATTAATTTCTGATAAATAGGCTTTAAGACAAAAACCACCATAACAGACAAGGAAGGACATTATATAATGATTAAAGGATGAATTGAACAAGAGAAAAAACCAAACTCACTGCCGTCAAATTGGATCCTACTCATAGCGATCCCTCCTTGGGTTTCTGGGGCAGTATCACTATGGAAGTAGATAGTCCAATCTTCTTTCTGAGGAGTGGCTGGTTAGCAGTCAAATGCTTTAGGCACTATACTACCAGAGAATTAAACAAGAGGATATAACAATAATAAATATATATGCACTCAGTGAAAGAGCCCCAAAATACATAAATCAGACTTTAGCAGAATTGAAAAGACAAATAGATGACTCCATATTTATAGTAGAAGACTTTAATGTATCAGTTCCAATCAAAGATAGAACAACTGGAAAGAACCTCAACAAAGACACAGGAGAACTGAACAATACAATCCACCAACATGACCTTATAAACATCTACAGAGCACTTCACCCAACAACAGCACAATATGCATTTTTTTCCAGTGCACATGAATCATTCTCTAGGACAGATCATGTTAGACCAGAAAGCAAGTCTTAATAAGTTTTCAAACATCTAAATACTGCAAAGCATCTTCTCTAAAAAAAAAAAAAAAAAGGAGCAAAAAAAAAAAAAAAAAAAAAAAAAAAAAAAACTACAGGCACCAGAAGAAAAGAAATAGCAAAGATTTGAGCAGAAATGAATGAAATGGAAAATAGACAATAGAAAAAAAATCAACAAGACTAGAAGTTGGTTTGTTAAAAGATTAATAAAATTGACAAACCACTGGCAAATTTAACAAAGGAAAAGAGGGAGAGAATACCAATAACATGAATAAGAAATGAATTGGGTGACATCTCAACAGAACCAAGAGAAATTAAAAGGATAATATCAGGATACTATGAAGAATTTCCTCCAACAACTTTGAAAATTTAAAAGAAATAGGACAGATTTCTAGGAACATACTACTTACCTAAAGTAACACAGACTGAGGTGGAAAAGTTGAACAGACCCATAACAAAAGAAGAAATCAAACAGATCATATAAAAATTACCAACAAGAAAAAGCCCTGGCCCAGACAGTTTCACAGGAGAATTCTACCAAACATTCAGAGAAGAATTGACACCAATCCTGCTCAAACTATTCCAGAATACAGAAAAGGCTGGATTCCTCCCAAATTCACTTTATGAAACAAGAATAGCCTCAATACCAAAACCAGGCAAAGACATCAGTAAGAGGGTAAACTACAGACCAATATCACTCATGAATATAGATGTAAAAATCTTCAACAAAATCCTAGCCAGTAGAGAGCAACAACATAGCAAAAAACAAACAAACAAACAAACAAAAACACATTATGACTAACTGGGTTTCATACTACGTATGCAAGGATGGTTCAACATTAGAAAAACAGTCACATCATCCATCACATAAATAAAATAAAGGAAAAGAACCACATGATCATATCAATCGATGCAGAAAAGGCATTTGATAAAATCCAACACTGATTCCTGATAAAAAATTCTCAGCAAAATAGGTATAGAAGGGAAATTCTTCAACATAATAAAGGGTATATATGTAAAACCAATAGCTAACATTATTCTCAACAGAGACATTCCCTAGTTCTATTCAACATTGTATTAGAATTCCTAGCCAGGGCAATAAGGCAAGAAAGGGAAATCAAAGGCATCCAAATTGGTAAGGAAGAAGTCAAACTATCCCTATTAGCTGATGGTATGATCCTATACATAGAAAACCCAAGAGACTCAGCAAAAGTCTACTGGAACTAATTGAGAAATTTAGCATAGTGGCAGGATACAAGATCAACATACAAAAAATCAATTGCATTCCTCTACATTAGCACAGAGATTGCCGAAAAGGAAATAAGGAAATCAATACCATTTACAATAGCTACCAAAAAAGTAAAATACTTGGGAATAAATCTCATTAGGGCCACAAAGACCTATATAAAGAAAACTACAAAACACTCCTTCAAGAAACCATAAAAGATCTCCATAAATGGAAGAACATACCACACTCATGGATGTTGTTGTTGTTGTTGTTGTTATGTGCCATCGAGTCGGACTCGACTCATAGTGACCCCTCCTTGGATTTTCAAGGTGATATCACTACGGAAGTAGATCGCTCAACCTTCTTTCTGAGGAGTGGCTGGTGGGTTTGAACCACCAGACTTCTGGCTAGCAGTCAAGTGCTTTAGGCACTATGCTACCAGAGCTCCTATACTCATGGATAGGAAGATTGAACATTGTGAAAATGTCAGTTCTTCCCAAAGCAATCTATATATTCAATGCAATCCCAATCCAGATCCCACCAGCATTCTTTAAGGATATGGAAAAAACAATCACTAATTTTATGTAGAAAGGAAAGAAACCTTGGGTAAGCAAAGCATTACTGAAGAAGAAGAACAAAATAGGAGGCCTCACACTCCTGGATCTCAAAACCTAATATGCAGCCACTGTAGTCAAAACAGCCTTGTACTGGTACAATGACAGACACATAGACCAGTGGAACAAAACTGAGAACCCAGAAATAGATCCATCAATCTGTTCTTTGACAAAGGGCTGAAATCCATTAAAAGGGGGAAAAGATGGTCTCTTTAACAAAACAGTGCTGGAAAAACTGGGTATCTATTTGCAGAAAACTGAAACAAGATCCATACCTCACACCATACACAAAAACTAACTCCAGACGAATCAAAGACTTAAATGTGAAACATAAAACTATAAAGTTCCTCAAGAAAAAAATAGGAGCCCTAATTGATGGCATACATAGACTGTGAAACATAATCCAAAATGCACAAACAGCAGAAGATAAACTAGATGGGACCTTCTAAAATTTAAAATTTATGTGCTTCAAAAGGCTTCTCTAAAAGAGTAAAAAAACCTACAGATTGGAAAAAAATATTCAGCAATGACAAATCTGACAAGGGACTTATCTCTAAAATTTATAGAAAACTCCACCACCTCAACAACAAAAAGACAATCCAATTAAAAAGTGGGCAGAAGACATGAATAGACACTTCACCAAAGTGAATATTCAGGAGGCCAGCAAACACATGAAGAAATGTTCACATTCATTAGCCATTGGAGAGATGCAAATAAAAAACAACAATGAGATACCTACTTGCCCCAGCACTAATAGCAAAGTTCAACAAGACAGAAATTAACAAATGCTAGGAAAGATGGGGAGAGATTGGGACTCTCATACACTGCTGGTGGGACTGTAAAATGATACAGCTGTGTAAAGCAGTATGACAGTTCCTTAAAAAGCTGGAATTAGAAATACCATTTGACCCAGCTTTCCCATTACTTGGCATATATCCTAAAAAAGTGAGAACCAGGACAAGAACAGATATATGCACACCTGTGTACATTGCAGCACTATTTACAATAGCAAAAATATGGAAATAACCTAGGTGCCCATCAGCAGAAAAACGGGTAACCAAACTATGGTACATACCCACATTGGAATACTGTGCAACACTAATGAATAATGTAGAATCTGTAAAACATCACATAATGTGAATGAACTTGTAGGACATTATACTGAGTGAAATCAGTCACAGAAGGACAAATATTTTATTAGTTCATTATTGTAAAAAGTCAAAGAAAGATTTATATATGGAAGGAAATTTCTTTGCTGGTTACCAGGGCACTGCAAAAATAATAAAATAATAAATAAAATTAAAAAATAATAATAGAAATCTTTGTGACACAGCAAAAGCAGTAATCCAAGGGCAATTTATAGCAATAAATGCATACATTTTAAAAAAAGAAGAGCCAAAATCAATAGCTTAACCTAAAATCTCCAACAATTAGAAACAGAGCAGCAAAAATAAATAAATAAGTACATAAAATAAGGTAAGAAAGGGAAATCAAAGGCATCCAAATTGGTAAGGAAGAAGTAAAATTATCCTTATTTGTTAATGATGTGATCCCGTACATAGAAAACCCAAGAGACTCAGCAAGAAAACTACTGGAACTAATTGAAAGATTAAGCATAGTGGCAGGATACAAGATCAACATACAAAAATCAGTGAGATTCCTCTATATATACAGAGATTTCTGAAAAGGAAATAAGGAAATCAATACCATTTATAATAGCTACCAAAAAATAAAATATCTTACTAGGGACACAAAAGGCCTTTACAAAGAAAACTACAAAAGACTATTTCAAGAAACCTAAGAGATCTACATAAATGAAAGAACATACCATGCTTGTGGGTAGGAAGATTGAACATTGGGAAAATGTCAATAGCACCCAAAGCAATCTATACATTCAGTGCAATGCCAATCCAGATTCCATCAACATTTTTTAAGGAGAAAGGAAAAACCAATCACTAATTTTATGCGGAAAGGAAAGATAAAATATCTTTAATACGCAAAGCACTTTAATAAGCTTGCTTTAATAAGCAAGGCACTATTGAAGAAGAAGAACAAAGTAGGAGGTCTCACACTCCTGGATCTCAAAACCTACTATACAACCACAGTAGTCAAAACAACCTTGTACTGGTAGGACGAGAGACACATAGACCAATGGAACAGAATTGAGAACCCAGAAATGGATCTATCAACCTATGGTCAGCTGAATTTTGAAGAAGGGATGAAATCCATTAAATGAGGAAGATATGGTCTCTTTAATAAAGGGTGCTGGCAAAACTGGATATCCATCTTCAGAAAAATGAAACAAGATCCATACCTCACACCATACACAAAACTTAACTCCAGATGGATCAAAGACTTAAATGTGAAACCTGAAATTATAAAGTTCATCAAGGAAAAAATAGATCAAACTTAGGGGACATAATTTATGGCAGACTATCAAGCTAATCCCAAATGAACAATCAGCAGAAGATTAACCAGATGATTGGGATCTTCTAAAAATTAAATTTTTATGTGCATCAAAAGAATTCTCTAAAAGAGTAAAAAGAAAACCTACAAATTGGGAACAAATATTCAGCAACATACTTGACAAGAGACTTATCTCTAAAATTTATAGAAAACTCCAGCACCTCAACATCAAAAAGTCAAACAACCCAATTAAAAAATTGCCAGAAGACATGAATAAACACTTTCCCAAAGAAGATATTCAGGTGGCCAACAAACACATGAAGAAAGGTTTGTGAGAATTAGCCATTAACCAAAAGCAAACCAAATTCACTACTGTTAAGTCAGTTCTCACTCCTAGTGACCCCTCCTTGGGTTTCCAAGGCAATATCACTAAGGAGGTAGATTGCCCAATCTTGCTTCCAAGGAGTGGCTGGTGGGTTTGAACTACCAACCTTCTGGTTAGCAGTCAAATACCTTAGGCATTACGCCACAAGGGCCATTAGAGAAATGCAAGTCAAAACAACAGTGAGACACGATCTTACTCCAGCACTAATAGCAAAATTCAACAGCACAGAAAATAAGAAATGCTGGTGAGGATGCAGAGAGATTGGGATTCTCATACACTGATGATGGGACTGTAAAACTTTACCACCACTATGAAAATCCGTATGAAAATTCCTTAAGAAGTTGGAAATAGAAATACCATTTGATGCAGCAATCCCTTTACTAGGTGTATGTCCTAAATAAGTGAGAGGCAGGACAAGAATAGATATATGCACACTCATGTTCATCACAACACTGTTTACAATAGCAAAGATGGAAACAACCTAAGTGCCCATCAGAAAAATGGATAACTAAACTATGATACACACACACGACAGAATACTGTGCAACCCTAAAGAATAATGTAGAACGTGTGAAAAACCACATAACATGATGAACTTGGAGGACATTATGCTGAGTGAAATAAGTCAATCACAGAAGGACAAATATTGTAGTAGTCCACTGTTGTAAAAAGCCAAGGAAAGATTTATATATGGAAGGAAAGTTTTTTTGTTGGTTACCAAGGATGGGAGGGGAGGAGAGGGAGCACTGCCAGATAGGTAGAGAGAAGTATTGACTTGGGTGAAGGGAAGGACAATGTACTAAATGTGAGTGATCATTATGGTGGCCCTGAGCAAGAGAAAGACACAAAGAGGTACATGGGAAGTACTGACAAAGAAAAACCCTTTCACATATACAATACTGCATTGTCAGTGATAACAAACAATCTACAAATAAATAGATGGGTAGATACATTGAATGATCAGGTATATCTAGGGAAAAGGGAATATATCCATGATCATATATAAGGTTGACAGATGATATTTCTACATACGTATCCGTATGTGCTGTAAGAATGTACAAATATATAGTAGAGCTAACAAGGGGTAGAATTATGATAACTTCTTGGCCACAGAACCACCCTAAGGGAGAAAGTAGTTGGACCTGTGGGCTCAGGTTCATGGTTTCAGGGGACATCAAACTCAATTGGCATAATGTACTACACAAAAATCATTATTCTACAGGCTACTTTGGTGAGTAGCAACTGGGGTCTTCAAAGCTTGCACATGGCTATCTAGATGCAACATAGGTCTCTTCCCAACCAGAGCATAAAATAATGAAGAAAACCAAAGATGCCTGGAAACAATTAGTCCCAGGCTATCCTTAGCCTATATGACCATGAGACCAGAAGAACTAGATGGTGTCTGTACCACTGTCAATCACTTGGGAAGGGATCAGTGCAGGGGATCCTGGATAAAGCAGGAGAACAATGTGGAAAAAAACTCAAGATCACACACAAAAAAGACCAGGTTGACTGGTCTGATGGAGCCTGGTGAGACTCCTGAGACTATGGTCCCTAGTACCCTTCAGGTCTGGAACTGAACTCACGCCTGTGTCTTCAAGCCAAACAACAGACAGACATATAGGGTAAACATTTACATCAGGTAGATACACTCCTTAGAACGATCAATCATGGGAGAACAGAAGGGCAGTGTTTTCACAAGGAGATAGCTCAGGGGACAGGAATACATAGGGAAGAAGTAACTGCAGGGAGGAAGTGGGAAGAGCTCTGTTACATTGTGGGAAATTGCAGTAAATGTCATGAAACAAAATGGTATGAATTGCTGTATGGAAAAAGAATCTGCTCTGTAAACTTCATGCAAATTACAATAAACAAATAAATAACAATAATAATAATAAAAAGTGCAGCCAGATTGCTCCTTAGAAGGCAGACTGGTCACACTTCATGTCACCTACTTTGGTCATGTGGTCAGAAGGGAACAGTTAGTTCCCCAAGAAGGATATCATACTTGGTAAAGTGGAGGGTCAGAGAAAAAGGCGAAGACCCTAAGGGAGATGGATTGACACAGTTGCTGCAAGGATGGGCTCAAGCATAGCAAGGATTGTGAGGATGACACAGGACCAGTCAGTGTATCACTTTGTTGTGCATAATATTAGTATGAGTCAGAATTGACTCTACAACACCTAATAACACTACTCTATTGGACTTCCAGAAGAATAAACAAATGGTAGCATAGTGGCTAAGTCACTTGCCTGCTAACCAGACGGCTGGCGGTTCAAACCCACCAGCCACTCCTCGGAAGGAAGGTTGGGCAATCCTACTTCCGTAGTGATACTGCCTCGAAAACCCAAGGAGGGGTCGCTATGAGTCGGGGCCAACTCGACGGCACATAACAACAACAACAACAACAACAACTTGGAGGAAGTACACCCAGAATGCTACTCAGAAGCAAGGATGTCAACACTTCATCTCACTTACTTTCAACATGTTATTAGGAAGGACTAGTCCCTGGAGAAGGATGTTATTCTTGGTAAATGAGAAGGTCAGTGAAAAAGACGAAGGTTTCAATGAAATGGATTGACACAGTGATTGCAATAATGGGCACAGATATACTTGTTTTGAGGAGGACACAGAATGAGGCAACATTCCATTTGTTATACACAGAGTTGTTGAGAGTCAGAACTGATTCCATCACACCTAAATAACAACAACTCTATTACAGAGTTCTAGTTTTAGAACCGTTTTAGCTACATAAGGATGAGCAAAATAAAAGCATAGTTTCTACTATCAGTCTAGTGAGAAGACAGTCACTAACCAAGTAAATGAATAAAAAAAATGAACAAATATACTTATCATTTAAATAAGATCCATTTAGAAAGCAAACGGGCTAAAATGATGGAGAATAAGGGAGATTGAGGAAGGGGGACCTAGCCGGATAGCATGAGCATGGAAAGATTTTATTTTGAGGTGGCATTAAAATGATAAAAAGTCAGTCAGGTGAATAAAGGATGGAAGGAAATTCTATTAAGAGAAAATACCCTACATAAGGAAGGGAAAAAAAACCTTGGTATAGTTAATTAATTGAAAATAGGACAAAATGGCCAGAGCAAATTGAGGTAGGGTTGGGTGTGATGAGTGGGGGTTGACTAAGGTAAGTTTGGAGAAGTAGATGAAGACAGGTTATGTGGACTGTGGAGGTCATCATAAGGAGCTTGGATTTTACACTCAGTGCAATGAGAATCCTTTTAACTACTATAATTACCTGCACTGCTATTTGGACAATGAGCTGGAGAGCACTAAAGATAAAATAAGAGAACCAGTAGCCAAGCTATTAAGGTAGTCCAGGTGAAAGGTAATAGAGGCTCATATTAGAGCAGTAACTGAGTATTAGGAGATAAGGAGAAGTAGGAAGAAAGGACTTGGACATTTAATTAAGAATATTTTCATGTTTTTACCTTTAACAAGTTGGTTAAAGGGAAGAATGACAAAAAGTAGGTAATGAGGATTAATCCACATGTTTACATTTAGACATGTTAAATAGATATAACTCCAAGTCTTCCACAGTCCTACAATGACATAATAGAGAATTAAATATCTTATTTTCTAGACAAAGGAAGAGAAGTAGCTATGAGTGAGCTCTTAGTTTGGACGAATTAGACAAAGTAGGAGCAGACTGGAAACTATCAGTGAGATGGACAATACAGTGGATGGAAGGGTGATGCTGTTTTAGACCAGACAGGAAAATGAACACCATATCAGCCTATCCCGGTATGGGCAGATGTATATGATGAAGTATAAATACCTTCTGCCTCCCCAAGGAATGCTCCAATGAAGTAGGTCCTAGGAACTTTGTTACCTCTCAGAAAGCAAGCAATAGGGGAAGAAGTAAAGCCCCAATTAATTAATCTCAAGCTTGAAATGACTAGTTTTATCAATAATTGAATATTTCATTTTAACCTATAATATTAGATAAGTGATTAAAGTAGAAATTAAATAGTATTATATATATTAAGGGTAGAGCTCTGGTGGCATAGTGCCTAGGGCATTTGATTGCTAACCTTAAGGCTGATGGTTCAAACTCTGCAGCCACTCCTTGGAAGGAAGACCGGCAATCTATTTCTGTAAAGTTTTACCACCTCGGAAACAGAAAGAGGGTTGCTGTGAGTCAGAATCGACCCAATGGCAGTGAGTTTTTTTTTTAGTATATATTAAGTAGTATATTTATATATATTAAATAGTATAATTCAAATATTATAATGAAATGTGCAAAGACCTGGAGTTAGAAAACCAAACAGAAAGAACATGTTTGGCATTTCTTAAGCTGAAAGAACTGAGAAAAAAATTTAAGCCTCAAGTTGCAATATTGAAAGATTCTATGTGCAAAATATTGAATGATGCAGTAAACATCAAAAGAACATGGAAGGAATACACAGAGTCTCTGTACCAAAAAGAATTGGTTGATGTTCATCCATTTCAGGAAGTGGTATATGATCAAGAACGAATGATAAATGAAGAAGTCGAGGCTGCACTAAAGGAAGTGGAGTAAAACAAGGCACCAGGAATTGACAGAATATCCTTTGAGATATTGTTTCAACAACCAGATGCCCCACTGGAGGCGCTCACTTGGCTATGCCAAGAGATTTGGAATGCAGCTACCTGGCCAACTGACATGAAGAGATCCATACTTCTACCCATTCCAAAGAAAAGTGATCCCACAGAAAGTGGAAATTATCAAACAATATCATTAATATCACATGCAAGTAAAATCTTACTGAAGATAATTAAAAAACAGTTGCAGTAGTATATTGACAGAGAACTTCCAGAAATACAAACTGGATTCAGAAGAGGACATGGAACGAGGATATCATTACTCATGTCAGATAGATCTTGGCTGAAAGAAAGAATACCAGAAAGATGTTTATTGTGTTTTATTGACTATGCAAAACCATTCAATTCTGTGGATCAAAACAAATTATGGATAACATTGAGAAGAATAGGAATTCCAGACCACTTAATTGCAATCATGAGGAACCTGTACATAGAGCAGGAGGCTGTCATTCAAACAGAACAAGGGGACACTGCATGGTTTAAAATCAAGAAGGGAATGTGTCAGGGTTGTATCATTTCACCATACTTATTCAATCTGTAAGCTGAGCAAATAATCTGAGAAGCTGGACTATATGAAGAAGAATGTGGCATCAGGATTGGAGGAAGACTCATTGACAACCTGCAATATGCTGATGACACAATGTGCTTGCTGAAAGTGAGGATGACTTGAAGCATTTACTGATGAAGATTGAAGGCTACAGTCTGCAGTATGTATCCTCACAGCTGGACCATTAAGCAGCATCACGATAAATGGAGACAAGATTGAAGTTGTCAAACATCTCATATTACTGTGTTCTACAATCAGCACAAATGGAAGCAGCCACTAGGATATCAGATGATGTATAGGACTGGGCAAATCTGCTGCAAAAGACCTCTTTCAAGTGCTGAAGAGCAAAGATATCTCCCTGAAGACTAAGGTGCACCTGACACAAGCCATGGTATTTTCAATTAATGTGAGAGCTGAACAATGAATGTTGTTGTTGTTATGTGCTATCGAGTAGGACCTGACTCATAACGACTTCTCCTTAGGTTTCTGAGGTGGTATCATTATGGAAGTAGATTGCCCAACCTTTCCTCTGAAGAGTGGCTGGTGGGTTTGAACCACCAGCCCTCTGGTTAGCAGTTAAGTGCCTTAGGCACTACACTACCAGAGCTCCTGGATAATGAATAAGGAAGACCAAAGAAGAATTGATGCTTTTGAGTTCTGGTGTTAGGTGAAGAATGCTGAAAGTACTGTGAACTGCTAAAAAGATCTAACAAATCTGTCCTGGAAGAAGTGCAGCAGGAATGCTCCTTGGAAACGAGAAAGGCCAGATTTCATCTCACCTACTTCAGTCACGTTGTAAGAAAGGACCATTCTCTGGAGGATATCATGCTTGATAAAGTGTAGGGTCAACAAAAAAGGGGATGATCCTCAACAAGGTGGAGTGACACAGTGGGTTCAATGATGGGCTTAGGTATAGTGGGGATCATGGACCGGCACTGGACTGGGCAGTGTTTTGTTCTGTAGTACATAGGGTCACTATGAGTTGGAAACAACTTGACGGCATCTGTCAACAACAACAATAGTATTAAATAGGTACATACCATGTATATGTACTCATATATGTATATGTATATATTAAAAAAAAAAAAAATCACTGCCATAGAGTTGATTCCGACTCACAGGGCCCCTCATTGTATTTCAAAGGCTGTAAATGTTTATGGAAGCAGTTTGCCTCATCTTTTTTCCACAGAGCAGCTGGTGAGTTCGAACCACTGACCTTCTGGTTAGCAACCAAATGCCTTAACCGTTGCACCACCAGAGCTCCCTATATATATACACATATTATTTGAACTACATCAGAGACAGAGAGAAAGAGAGAGGGGAGGGAAAGATTCAGAATATTAGTATATTCTCTTCATGGTTAATTAAAACTTCTTAAAGAGGAAATTTGGAATCCTCAACAATGTCTAATGTACTATTTTTTCCCCCCAATAGATAGCCAGTATATGATTGGTAATGAATAAGCAATATTTTTATGCACAGATAGTATAAATGAGCTGCTGTAAAATTTTGGTGAGTATTACAATGACTATTACAATAACAACAGCATCAGTAGTGCCTGCCAATGTAGAATGAGATAATTCCGGCTAATCAAAATATTAAGAAAACAAGAAAATTAGAGTTTTGATAGCACCAAAAATTTGAGTTTGGTAGAGCATCATATGATGCAAATACAAAGAAAAAAAATTACCAAAATTTAGGTGACCCTTTGGATGGCTACAAATATAAATGCTCTCTTTAGAAATATGAGCAAAGAATACAATGCCTAATGATAGGCATAATCAAAACAGACCACTTCTATCGAAACTGATCGCTTCTATTTTTGCTTTACTAAATGTTAAATCAACTACAAAGTTTGATGTCAAAAAAGAGGAAAAAATTTCTAAAACTGCATGATTCTTCATTCATATAAACACTAAGTAAAGTAGCAAACCAGCATGAGCTCTGCCTTTTGACTTTGTAATGCTCTGTATGAAGCCTCATTTAGACTTGGAAAAAAAACTTATATCATCTCCAGAACTAGCTTTGCATTTAAGGCATTAATGAGAAATGAAAGACTTTTAAGCAAAGTATAAAGAAAAGATCCGTAGTAGAAGCAGGGGCAAAATAAAAGATGAAAAGGCTTTGATTTTGACTCTGGGGGGGAATTGAGAATTTCTGCAAAGAAGGCGTTACATATTGTGTTAATTACCTAGCAGAGTCATCAAAATTCTTCTGCATCTTCTTTGAACCATTCTATATCCTCCCATTTTTATTTCTAGAGATGAATTTAATTCACTTTTGAAATAGATTCTGTGCTTGGAGTTACTGAAAAATTAGTAAAATAGCTAGTGCAAGTATGCAAAAAATATTCTCCCCTAATTGTGGATATTTTCCAAACTAGAGCACTGGCAGTATATTTGTAAGTTAAATATTACTCTGTCTCTGTATTATTATAATTTGAACTCTGATAATGAACTATTTCAAAACACAATTGAGAATGATGAGCAGAGAAAAAGCCGTGCTGAAATTAAATATCATCTTTAAGGTTAATTTAAATAGTTACATGGATCTATTTCTTAAGGAATGAATCACCAATGCACTAATATGCTGTACTATCTAATATATTGCAGTGTGACATGTAAACCTATTTGAAAAATGACTTTACTACAAATTTTGTTCTATATAAAGATGTCTGGACATACATAGTCTTCCTACAGATGCAAATATGTCCACAGTACCATATATTTTTCTGCCATCTTTCTTAAATAAAATTCAGATCATTAGCTGATGTGATTACATTTTTCCTTTCATTAGACATGTGGTGAACACAATTTTTTTGTTTGTGTTGTTGGTTCAAGAAAGAGAACGCCATCTCAGAGTAGAATAAGTTAGACAAGACATGTATTAATTTATATAACTAGGGTGGGGGCGAGGAGCTCTGGTAGCATAGTGCCTAAGGCCATTTGACTGCTAACCAGAAGGGTGGAAGTTCAAACCCACTAGCCACTCCTCAGAAGGAAAGTTGGGCAATCTACTTTCATAGTGATACTGCCTCGGAAACCCAAGGAGGGGTTGCTATGAGTCAGGTCCGACTCAATGGCAGATAACAACAACAACAACAGGGTGGGGGCAGACATTGGAACCAGGTACAGAGTCATTTGGATATAGAGACCAGATGGGACATCATTGTCTATCTTATCTTTCCATCATGCTCTTTATTTGCACTTATTTGAGCTTTGGCCTCATTATATACCATGATGTATGGGGTAGAGTGAGCAGGTTCGTAGGTAATGTCAACATAACAGGATAGTTGGTCAGTGATGGTTTTAGGCTTGCATCACCCTAACTTAGTGACCCCACAGCAGTGATTCTTAACATGTGGACCCTGGTGCAGTGCCACAAGCAAAACCTGGAAAAGTGTTAGAAATATGGATGCCGAATCCTCATACCATACCTACCAACTCAGAAACTCTGTACGTGGGGTTCCCCATCTACAACCTGTGTTTAAATACAACTTCCAGGTGATTCTGAAACATGCTGAAATCTAGGAATCATTGCCCTGGAAGAAATAATGAGTGTCTCTTTTCTTTCTATGTACGTGAATATCAGAGCAGGTCTCATATTGGCTTGGCTTCAATTTTATCTCAAATTCTTGGATGGATGACTAGAGGCAAGGATGTGAAAAATGCATGGGCTTGCCTTAACACATGTGCTCACCCTTCTGGATAGGAAAATGAGACTCTGTGTTTGGCAACTCCTCCAGAATCACATGTGTGTAGTGAACGAGGATAGCCCCAAAGCAGAGAGATGCTGTTGCCAATGAAGGGGGAAAGGATGCGGGGTAAGCAGAAACATGGAAGAATGGACATTCTTCTCCAACTCGAACAGAAACACAGAATAATAATTGCCTCATACATTTTTGAAAGAAACAGAATATGTACAGATGCTATAAATTCCATCTTTTTAACATTAATTGGAGGCAAGAGTCACGTATTATCAGCTCTACCTTTTACTGCTGTAAAGAAATACAATATATGAAGGTTAACTAATTTGTTCAAGTAAATTCATCAAATGACAGAGTCAAAGCTAGACTGCAAGTATACAAATGAGCAAGCCAGAAAATATATTCTGCTGCCCAGATGTGGCTAAAATCTTGCTAATATGATTAAATATTTGTATTATATATATATGTGTGTGTGTGTGTGTGTGTGTATTTATAAAATATGATTGTAATATGATTTTTTAAAAAAATAATGATATAGATGAAAGTTTAGAGAGCAAATTCACTTTCCATTCAGCAGCTCACATATACTTTGTCTTATGACACTGTGATTATAGTTTTGACAATATCTTGTAGATAATAATATTCTCCTCTTCATCTGATTATTTAACTTTTCATAGTTCCAACTGTTTTGTAAGAAAGTTGAGAAAATAAGATCAGAGATTAGGTTAATTCACCAAGGCAAAATGGTATCTCTTTATTGGTGAAGAGTATCTTCTAAAACAAGCTACCTGGAACCAACAATATCTTGAAAAGTTTTACAAAATTAAAAAAATGTGAAGCCAAAAAGCTTATATTAAAGAAAAGTAAATAAAATTTAGCATTGTAACTGCACTCTAGCAAGAGTTCAACTTTGACAGCACAGCAAACAGTATGCTTCATTACTCATATCACTGTCAAACAGATTTGTTTCAACTAATCCCAATGATACTTCAACTTTTGAAGAACATAAATTTAGAAAACTACTTTGATTAACTTTCAAAACAACTACAATTGAAATATGTGAACACATATAACCTTATAATTTTAAAATAATATTTGACTCAGAATTTCTTGCTAGAGACAGACGTAAGAACCAGTAAGGCATGGATCATCTATATATATAAAAAAAATCAAAACATAATGGTTTATTCCATGTATTTCTACATATAAGAATGCATATTTTTCAAGGATAATGACCATGACCATCTGCCATTCAGGCATGTCCAAAATTTTTTGAACATTCCTCTAAGTTTTTGTAGATCTCTACATTTAACTCATGCCTATAGGGTCACTACAAGTCAAATTCACTCAAAGACAATGTTTTGTGTTTTCTATTTTAATCAGATTCATAAAATTGTGTTCTCTAGCTTCCCTCCTAACTAGCATGTGGACCCATGTGTCTAAGCTCCTCCAATGACACACAGCTTCTATAGACTTTTATTTGTAATTGAGCTATATGAAGAAATTGGTTTAGCGTGGGGCACCAATTTTGCTGGCTTGGGTAGAATAAGAGACTTGTTTCTGAAGCTGACAGATGTGACAAATTCCTAATCATGCTAGTTCAGCATGGTGTTTCTGGAGCTGGCAATGGATAATGTGGCAACATATAAAATTAAGAATCTCAATTGTGAGAGAGCCAGAGTTATTCTGGTCTTATTAGGATCAAGAGCAATCTATTCAGGCCAGTTCTGTGCTGTGGTTCCAGAAATTGTTGCTTGTAACTGAACTCAGGAGCTCAAACCCCAATGATTCTGTGAGCTTCCACTATGGCCTAATAAATTCCTTTCTATTTAAACTAATTAAGGTGGATGGTGCTGACAGAAACTAAGAATCCTGAGCAATACAAAGTAGTAAGTTATTTTGCAAGACAGCTGAATATTATCTGGATTGTGAAATGACAACTTATGTCCACTTTCTCCAATATTATGTAAGTGAATATGTTAAAACAAATGGATTGTCTTAAAAAGCTGAACATCATCAACAAAGATGTAAAGGTGATTCATATGCTTTCACGTTTATCTTACTATAAGGGATTTACCTCCCCTCTACCAAGGAGAAGTATATTGTGTGTATATATATATATATATATATATATATATATATATATATTTTTTTTTTTTGCCTGTTCTATTGGACTCATCTTTTAGTGCTTAGGTCACCATGTTGTTGAGTCTATTTCAACTCATAGTGATTCCACGTGTGCAGAGAAGAGCCATGCTACATAAGGTGTTCAAGGCTATGATCTTTGGAAGGAGATAGCCAGACCTATCTTCTGAGGCATCTCAGGGTGGGTTTGAACTGCCAACTTTTCAGCTAGTAGTTGACCACTTAACAATTCCACCAGAGCTTCTTATTTCATCATAGATAAAAATAAAAAGAAACATGTTAGGTGCCATCAAGTCAGTTTCAACTCAGAGTGAACCCATGTACAACAGAACAAAAAACTTCCTGGTTCTATGCCACCCTCACAATCTTTACAATGCTTGATTCCATTGTCTCAGACACTGTGTAAATCCATCTCCTTGAGTGTGTTCCCCTTTTTTGCTGACCCTCTGCTTTACTTAGAATCATATCCTTCTCCAGGGATTGCTCCCCTCTGACAACATGGCCAAAGTATGTGAGAGGCATTCTTGCAGCTAAGGAGCATTCTGGTTGCACTTCTTCTATGAAAGATTTGTTCATTCTTCTAGCAGTCCATGGTACATTCAATAGTTTTTGCAAATACTAAAATTCAAATGAATCAATTCTTCTGAGGTCTTCCTTATTTATTGTCCAGCTCTCACATGTATTTAAAGCTATTAAAAATACCATGGCTTGGGTCAGGCCCACCTTGTCTTCAAAGTGTTCTTTTAACACTTTAAATAGATCTTTTGCAGCAGATTTGCCCAACTTAATACATCCTTTGATTTCCTCATTGCTGCTTCCATGGGCATTGCTTGTGGATGCAAGTAAACTGAAATCATTGACAACTTCGATCTTTTCTCCATTTATCATGATGTTGTTCATTGGCCCATATGTGAGGATTTTTGTTTTCTTTATGTGGAAGTATAATCCATACTGAAGTCTGTAGTCTTTAATCTTCATCAATAAGTGTTTCAAGTCATCTTCACTTTCAGCAAGCAAGGTTCTGTTCTCTGTATATTGCAGGTTGTTAATGATTCATCCTCCAATCCTGATGCCATGTTCTTCTATATATAGTCCAGCTTCTCATATTATTTCCTCAGTATACAGATTGAATAAGCATGGTGAAAGGGTACAACCATAACATACACCTTTCCTGATTTTAAACCATGCAGTAACTCCCTGTTCTGTTCAATCAACCACCCTTTGGTCTATGTACAGGTTCCTCATTAGCACAACTAAGTGTTCTGGAATTCTTACTCTCCACACTGTTATTCATAATTAGTTATAGTCTACACAGTTGAATACTTTTGCATACTCAATAAAACACAGGTAAACATCTTTCTAGAATTTTTTTCTTTCAACCAAATTCTATCTGACATCAGTCATGCTATCCCTTGTTTCACACCCACTTCTTAATTTGGCTTGAATTTCTGGTAGATCCCTGGTGATATACTGCTACAACTGTTTTTGAAGTATCTTCAGCAAAATTTTACTTGCATGTGATATTAATGATATTGTTTGATAAGTTCCTTATTCTGTTCAATCACCTTTCTTTGGAATGGGTAGAAATACAGAGCACTTCATGTTGGTTGACCAGGTAGCTGTCTTCCAAATTTCTTGGAGTCAATGAGCGAGTGCCACCAGCTCTGCATCCATTTGTTGAATAGGTAGTCTGTCACTTCCTCTAGCCTTTTTTTTTTGCCAGTTTTTTCAATACAGGTTGAAATTCTTCCTTCAAAACCATTGATTCATGACACTATGCTACCTCCTGAAATGGTTGAACATTTACTAATTCTTTTTGAAACAGTGACTCTATATTTCTTCCATCTTCTTCTCATGCTTTTGCATTGTTCAGTACTTTATCCATGTTGTTGTTGTTGTTGTTGTGTGCCACTGAGTCAGACCTGACTCATAGCCACCCCTCCTTGGGTTTCTGAGGTAGTATCACTATGGAAGTGGATTGCCCAAACTTCCTTCAACACTGCACCTCACTGCTTGAATTTTTTCTTTAGTTCTTTCAGCTTGAGAAATGTTGAGCATGTTTTCCCCTTTGATTTTCAACTCCAAGTCTTTACACATTTCATTTTAATACTTTACTTTGTCCTCTCAAGCTGCCTTTTGAAGTCTGTTCAGCTCTTTTATTTCATCATTTCTTCCATTCACTTTAGCTATTCTCCATTCTGGAGCAAGTTTCAGAGTCTATTCTGATGTTCATTTTGGTCCTCTCCTCCTTTCCTGTCCTTTTAATCACCTTTTGCTTCATGTATAATGTCTTTGACCTCATCCCACAACTTGTCTGCTCTTCAGTCACTGGTGTTCAGTGATCAAACCTTTCCTTCAGATGTTCTTCAAATTCAGGTTAGATATACTCAAGGTCATATTTTGGCTCTCCGGGACTTGTTTTAATTTTCTTCAACTTCAACCACAATTTGCATATGAGCAATTGGTGGTCTGCTCCACAGTCGGCCCCTGACCTTGCTCTCACTGATGATATTGAGTTTCTCTATCATCTCTTAGCACAGAAGTAGTCAATTTGATTCCTGTGTATTCTGTCTAGTGAGTTGCATGTACATGGTCACCATGTATATTTTTTAAAGAAGGAATTCACAATGAATAAGTCATTGGTCTTATAAATGTCTATCACACAATCTCCAGTATTATTTTCATCACCAAGGCCATATTTTCCAACTACTGATGCTTCTTCTTTCTTTCCAACTTTTGCATTCCAATCACCAGTAATTATCAATGAATCTTGATTGCACGCTTGGTCAATTTCAGACTGCAGAAGTTTATAAAAATCTTTGTTTCTTCAACTTTGGCTTTAATGGTTGATACTTAAATTTGAATACTAGTTGTATTAACTGGTCTTCCTTGTAAGTTTATGAATATTATCCTATCACTGACAGCATTGTACTTCAGGACAGATCTTGAAATGTCCTTTTGATGATGAATGTAACACCATTCCTCTTTAATTGTTTATTCCCAGAATAGTAGACTATATGATAGTCTGATTCAAAATAGTCAATACCAGTTCATTTCAGCTCACTAATGCCTAGAATATCAATCTTTATGCATTCCATTTCATTCTTTGCAACTTCCAATATTCCTAGATTCATATTTTTTACATTCTATATTCTGATGATTATGGATGTTTGCAGCTAATTCTTCTCCTTTTAGGTCATGCTACATCAGCTGATGAAGTTTCCAAAAGTTTTACTCCATCCATCCATGTTATTAAGGTTGACTCTCCTTTGAGGATGTAGCTCTTCTCCAGGTATATTCTGAGCATCTTCCAACCTGAAGGGCTCATCTTCTGGTACTATATCTGACAGTTTCCCTATTAATTATAATATTTGCAGTGGACAGTTTTTAATAAGTAGACCTGGTCATGTCCTTCTTCCTTAGTTCATCTTTGTCTGGAAGCTCCTCTGTAAACTGTCCACCATGTGTGACTCAGCTGAAATACTGGTGGCATAGCTTTCAGCATTCCAGCAAGAAAACAGACAAGATAGCATGACAAATTAAAGTTTCAAAACATATATATTTTAGGAAATTATATATTTCTTTGTTATATTCCTTGGTGCAAGGAGCCTTGATGGCACAATGATTAAGCAGTTCAGCTACTAACTGAAAAGTTGGTGGTTTGAACTCACCAGCCATCCTGTGGGAGAAAAGACCTTCCAATCTGCTTTTGTAAACATTACAGCCTAGGAAACCCTATGGGGCAGGTCTACTCTATCCTTTAGGGTAGCCATGAGTTGGACTCAACTCCACAGCACACAACAATAACATTTCTTGCTACAGAAGAGAACCTCCGTGGAATTCAGCATGTTCTTCTACAAAATGAGGATATTTAGTTCATTTTTTCATAATATATTGTGACATTGTGATTAGAAGTGGCTTTCTAAGTATATGGCATCAAAAAGTAATCTAAATTACCCTTGTGTTTGAGCAATGTGTATGTAACAAAAGTCTTTTCCATATACCAAAAGTTTATTTCTAAAACAATAACAACAACAAGAAAAAGGGGCTGTTATAATAGAAAACTGCAGACATATATCTCATACCATGTTTTAAAATGTAAGTAATTTTTTTGAGGGCAAGGGAAGATGAGATATTCTGAAAAGATATAAATAGGAATTATTTTGAAATGTACTTGAAATCAGAACTGATTGGGGCAAAATCAATTACTGTATGAGAAAACAAAACAAAAAACAACTGAGGAGTTCTTTGTATGCTTTTATTTGATATCAATTTTGAGTTCTTGAGCTAAGATAAAAATCACCAATTAACAGACTTCCACTTACTAATTCATTCTTCTGCCATAACAATCAAAGTCTTCCAAATTATTCTTGGCTTCAGGTAAATTCTTCTGTTTAAGGACATAGTTCATCTGCAAGTCATGAGAATTGCCCAGAATTGATTGAGAACATGATAGATCTCCAAAATAAGCATTTTTATACATCAAGCAGAAGAACCCTGTTTTCCTTGATGGCCTCTTACTCATTAATGAGTAAAAAAAGACTACTCTTAAAAACAAACAGAAATTATTTGAATTACATTTTATTAGAAAAGTTTCATAGTACATGATAGATCAGAGAAAGTAAGGATACAGAAAAAAATGAAATAAAGAACTTATTCTCATATATTTCTTAAAATTTTAAGATCAAGGAGAATATTACATAAATAAAAATTTAGAAGTTACAATTTTATTAATAATAAATTTTAAACTTATATTTAGATGTCATAAAAAGATGAAAAGCTTCAGTGAAAATCTTAAAAACTAAAGAAAAGGAAAATGACAGAAGGAGATAAAAGGGAAAAGGAAAAATAATAGAAGCAAGTAAGATGGAAATAAAAGTAAAGAAAGGGAGTTGAATGCAAGGGAATTAAAAAGAAATATGCTGAGTGAATTGGAAGAGAAGGGGATTTTCTCAAATTGTCTGCTGCTCATTCTCAAATCCTTACACAACTTTTTACTCATTTTAAATTGAAAACATTTATTGTACCATTTATTACTCTGTGCTAAGTTCTGGGTATGGAAAGACTTAATAAAGAAGAAGATGGACGTAAGAACAAATAATTTTATTTAAATAATAAGAGTTCAGGCCATGAACCAAATTTTCTGGATCCACAAAGTAAGAAATTATTATCCTTCAGGGCAGGATGAGGTTTTTCAGGACAGTCTCACAATGGAGGAAACATGTAGACTGAGCATTGATAGGAAAGTTGGAGTTATCAGATTGAGAAAGGGAAGGGAGAAGAACTAGAAAATAAATAATGTGACAGAGAAAAATAAAAAGAACAGTAAGTAAACTATCTGACTCTTCTCACCACTGCCCATTCTCACCTCTTCTCATTTCTATGTCTATGCCTCATTCCACTACATGCTGCCACCTCAAATTGAAATTCATGTGGGGACTACAGGATAAAATATTTACAACTGAACCTGTTTTCAACAAATCTGAGTCTATCCTCCAAGTTCATGAACCTTCTTCATTTCTTAAACCCTAATGGACATAATTTAGATATTTAATGAATATATTGTTTGTCATTTTTGGAGGAGGAAGTATGGGGATGGGAGGGTAGAAAACTATGTTAACTACCAAAGGAAATTTAATCTTAACAAATATCCATGGGCCAGGTGAAATTATTCTGGATTTTTCTTATAAAAATATCTATATCTATCTATAAACCACAGTACTGTGATATGTTTCTTTGTTAATATTTTATACTCCAAAAACCAAACTCACTGCCCTTGCGTCAGTTCGGACTCCTAGAGTCTTCACCTCGGGTTTCCCAGGTTGTATTTCTACTGAAGTAGATTGCCCAATCTTCCCTCCGAGGAGTGGCTGGTAGATTTGAACTGCCAGCCTTCTGGTTAGCAGTCAAATGCCTTAGGCACTATGCCACCAGAGTTCCTTAATATCTTATAAGTTACCAAATATAACTGCAGTGGTTACTGAGATTACCCATGTTAATATATAGGCCAAATATCTTCACCTGTCTCCACTTATCATCCTTGTTTGCTTGTTTATACTAAGACATTAACACTTAATAAAAGAGCATGTGGATGTGTGAACTTATATTACTTTTCACCTTCTTTTATCTTCTCACCTTCATTGTACCTCATGGTTTACCCTTTCTTCTATTTTTAGTTGTCAGGCAGATTTCTTTCCACATAATCGTGTCTATCTCTCAAATCCTGTTTCAGATTCCTCAGCTGTTCAATCTTTCCTCTTTAATCAAGTACTTACTGGATGTAGACACATCTATTGGCCTAGAACAACTAAATTCAATGTTATTCCTACAGAGAAAAAAATACAAAACAAAACATCCAAGTGTCTCCCCACAGATACACTGTTAACAAGGAAAAGCTACCTGCCTGCAGAGGTTTTCATCTACCTTCCAAATGCAGTTTCTTTCCTGTCTTTCATATCTTCTACACTTCAATTCTAATACAGAGTTTTCCTGAGGACTTGACACACTTAAATTGCATTTATTTAGGAATATAATCTTTTTATGTCACCTGACATGAAAAGGGATTCTATTTATTGGAAATTGAAAATTTCTTCTTTATTTAAAAATTCCCTTTCTATTTTTTTTTTCAAAAGAAACAGAAACAAGTCAATAAATGGTATTATTATACATACCAAATATTCTTTATTTTATGTAACTGAGCAGACACCATGCATTAGAGAACACCACTAAATGGACATCGATTACCCATAAATGTGAGGAGAGAGAACAGCATGGGATCCTGTTTGCCCCTTGATGAGGTTCTGTTTCTCATAATGCTCAGGATTTATATGGAGTTAAAAGTCGCACACAGTTGTTGATAAGGCCTGCAGTACAGAGAGAGAAAGTGGAGGCAGTTAGCACCCTGAAGATTAGAGAAACCTCAATCAGAAACCTCACAAATACTTAACATTATGGCTTTGACAATCACTAATTCTGAAATAGAAAAGATGGCTGAATTCAAGTTAAAATTCAAATGAAGTATTGAAAGCCAGTGATAGCTTTTAGACAGTCCTTTATGAAAGACTTTTCTTAATCCTTTTTAATATGAATTTTAAGAAGTTTCTGACATTTGCCTGATAGAATTTTCAGACAGGTAAATGAATCATGGAAATAATTTGTCTACATTTTCCCAAAAGGAGTCAATAAAAGCTTTAATAAACCGTACAACCAGCACCTCTTCACAATTTAGAATACAATATATTTAAGTGTACCATGGATTGGATTACAGGAAGACCAATCAGAGATGGTGAGTTTTTTTTCTAATTAGTTAACAAAATATTTTATTTTTCTAATTTATTGTTTGATCTGATTGACTTAAAGTTGTTTTATGTGGCCCAGTTTGTACCTCTTGAACACAGCCAAAAAGAACTGTCATGAAAAAAATCATAATGTTTAATTTAACTTCAAAGATTACCTGAATTAACTTGTTCTGCAAATCGAAGCTGAAGAAAATCTTAGGTTTTTCCAAGCATACTCCTCGGCTTCAAGTGACTGATTTCTTGTTACTTCTCTTTAATAATAATAGAAGAAGCAATTATTATAAGCAGGTAACTATATTTCTGGCACATAATAAGCACAATGTTCATGGAGCTGGGTGCTTTGCACACACTCCCTGTCTCTTTTAATCTTTATATCACTGTTCTTCAATAACAAATATTTGGTGATAGAAATGGGCCTAAATAACTTTTCAAAGTTGACATGGCTTTTATGCAGTTTTACTTTATTCTAAATCCCATGTCAATTCCTGAAGCCTTGTTTTCCACCAATGCCTTCAGTGCAGCTTGAACTTCTTCCTTCAATACCATTGGTTCTTGATCATATGCTACCTCCTGAAATGGCTGAATGTCAACTGGTTCTTTTTGGTACAGTGACTCTGTGACTTCCATCTTTGTTTGATGCTTTCTATATCAATATTCTGCCCACAGAATCTCCCAGTATTGCAATTTGAGGCTTGATTTTTTTCTTCAGTTCTTTCAGCTTGGGAAATGCTGAGTGTTTTCTTCCCTTTTACTTTCCTAACTCCAGATCTTTGCACATTTCATTATAATACTTTACTTTGTCTTCTTGGGTCACCTTTTGAAATCTTTTGTTTGGCTGTTTTACTTCAATTTTTTTTTTTCTATTTGCTTTGGTTACTTTACATTCAAGAGCAAGTTTTAGAGTCTCTTCTGACATCCATTTTGGTCTTTTCTTTCTTTTTATTAACTTTTTCCTTTCTTTATGTATGATTTCCTTGATGTCATCCCACAATTGTTCTGGTCAGTGGTTATTAGTGCTCGATACATCAAATCTATTCTTGAGATAGTCTTTAAGTTCAGGTGGGATACACTCAAGGTCATACTTTGGCTCTCATGACTTGTTTTTAATTTTCTTCAGGTTTAGCTTGAATTTTCATTTTAGCAGTTGATGGTCTGTTCCACATTCAGCCCCTGGCCTTGTTCTTATGGGTGATATTGAACTTCTCCATTGTCTCTTTCCACAGATGTAGTGGATTTTATTCCTATAAATTTCATCTGGCAAGGTCCACATGTATAGTTGCTGTTTATGTTTTTGAAAAAAGGTATTTGCAACAAGTTAGTCATTGGTCTTGCAAAATACTATCATGTGATTTCTGGAGTCATTTCTGTGATCAAGGCCATGTTGTCTAACTACTGAGCCTAATTATTTGTTTCTAACTTTTGCATTCTAATCACCCGTAATTATTAATGCATGTTGATTGCTTGTTTGATCAATTTCAGACTGCAGAAGTTGGTAAAAATCTTCAGTTTATTCATTTTTCACATTAGTGGCTGGTGTTTAAATTTGAATGGTAGTCGCATTTACTGGTCTTCTTTGTATCATATGGATATTTTCCTATCACTGATAGCATTGCACTTCAGAATGGATCTCGAAATGTTCTGTTTACAATAAATGTGCTACCATTCTTCAATATGTCATTTCCAGCATAACAGACTATATGATTGTCCAATTCACAATGGTCAATACCAGTGCATTTCAGCTGACTAATAATACCTAGGATATCAATCTTTATGCATTCTTTTTATTTTTGATAAGCTTCAATTTTCCTAACTGATATTTTGTACATTGTGTGTTCCAATTATTAATGGATGTTTGCAGCTGTTTCTTCTCATTTTGAGTCAAATGAAGGTTTCAAAAGCTTTACTCCATCTATGTCATTAAGGTTAATTGAAGAGGCAGCTCTTCCATAATCATACTTTGAGTGTCTTCCAATCTGAGGGGCTCAGATTCAGGCACTCTATCAGACAGTCTTCTACCGCTATTCATGAGATTTTCACTGGCCAATTTATTTTCAGAAGTGGACCTGGGCAGTACACTGCCAGTCTGTCTTAGTCTGGAAGTTCCATTGAAACCTATTCACCATGGGTTGCTCTGCTGGTATTTGAAATACCAGTGACACAGCTTCAAACATCACAGTAACATGCAAGACACCTGAGTACAAGAAATGAGCGGGTAAGATGGATGCAGTGCTGGAAACTCTCACTGCTATATGCCAATAAATTTGGAAGACAGCTTCCTGGCCAACCAACTGAAGAGATCTATATTTGTGCCCATTACAAAGCAAAGCAATCCAACAGAATGCAGAAATAATCGAACAATATTATTAACATCAGATACAAGTAAATTTTGCTGAAGATATATCAAAAATGGTTACAGCCATACATTGACAGGAAACTTCCAGAAATTCAAGCCAGATTCAGAAGAGGATATAGAACAAGGGATATTGATGGTGTCCAATGAATCTTGGATGAAAGTAAAAAATATCATGCATATGTTTACTTGTGTTTTATTGACTATTCAAAGGCATTCAACTGTATGGATGGTAACAAATTATGGATAACATTGTGAAGAATGGTAATTCCAGAATATTTAATTGTGCTTATATGGGACCTGTACGTAGACCAAGAGGCAGTCATTCAAACAGAACAAAGGGATATTGCATGGTTTAAAATCAGGAAAGGTGTATATCAGGGTTGTATCCTTTCACCATACTTTTTCAATTTGTATGCTGAGCATTAATCTAGGAAGCTGGACTATATGAACAAGAACATGGCGTCAGGATTGGAGGAAGACTCCTTATCAGTATTTGATATGCAGAGGGCACAACATGGCTTGCTGAAAGCAAAGAGGACTTGAAACACTTACTGATGAAGATCAATGACTACAGCCTTCAGTATGGCTTACACCTCAACATAAAGAAAACAAAAATCCTCACAAATGAACCAATAAACAACATCATGATAAATACAAAAAATATTGAAATTGGATCCAACAATCAACGTCCCTGGAAGCAGCAGTCATGAAATCAAACAATGGATTGCATTGGGTAAATCTGGTACAAAAGTCCACTTTAAAGTGTTAAAAACCAAAGATGTCAATTTGAGGACTAAGGTGTTCCTACCCAACCATTTTGGTATTTTCAATGAGGAAATGCATGGGAAAACTGGACAATGAAAAAGCAAGATCAAAGAAGTGATGCCTTTGAATTATGGTATTGATGAGGAATATTGAATATGCTATGGACTTCCAGAAGAATGAACAAATCTGTCTTGGAAGAAGTACAGCCAGAATGCTTCTTTGAAGTGAAGATGGCAAAACTTTGCCTCATGTGCTTTGGACTTGTCTTCAGGAGGGACCAGTTCCTAGAGAAGAACATCATGCTTGGTAAAGTAGAAGGTCAATGAAAAAGAGGAAGACCCTCATTTAGTGACTGGTGGTGGCAGGAGAAATGGACTTGAAGAGATGGTCCCTTTGTTGGAAGAGACATGAATGAGTGGTGAAAAAATGAACCCTGCACACATTAAGCATTGAAGACTTGAACTATTCTGCCCATAACAGAAAGGGAATTACATTTCCTAAAAGAACCTGTGGATGTTAACACCTGGGAAAACAGAACTCTGAAGAGAATATTGGAGAGAGAGGGGACTAAGTAACATGCAGATATGAGACCCCTCCATTGCCCTAAATCATCAGTTAAATCAGTTTACAAAATGCCCTGTGTGCATTGCTATTATCCCTTTTGTGGGGAGCATGATAAAACAGAGAAATCATGAAAAAATGCCTACATTCCACATTTGAAAAGAGAATGGGGTAACCATTCACCAAAAACAGATACTGTGCAGAAGTAACCATGAAAGCATATGCCCTCAGTAAATAGACAGGAAATTCTATTTACCACTGAATGTGCAATGACAAACATACCAACGTTACTTACATTTTAAAGGACAAGTTGACTTCAAATGGCATGCACAAATCATAGATGATAAGTTCCAATGAATAAATATAAATGGTGTCTTACATTAAGGGAATACAAGAGAAAATAATATTCTACAGACTATTGCTAGGGACAATTCTAAATGTAGGTGTGTTCTACATCAGACTACTAATGAGATTTGAGAAATCCTGGTAGACTATTTATCCACATCCAGAGGTCAGATTCACCAGGAGAGGAAAAGAAAAGAACACCAAGTAGCCACTAAATCTTTTATTAAGCTGTACTGCAAGTGCTACAAATTATTACTGTTTGCACTTTACAGGAAAGTAGGCCGGGGAATTCAAATAACTTCTTCAGGGTTTGGGACTAGGTAAATAGTATATACTATATTGAAACTTGAATCTCACTGAATACAAAACTCATATTCTTCATACAAAACTTTGCTGCTTCCTAGCTGTCACAGTGCACAAATTTTTCATTTTTACATCACTAAAGCAAGGGATTTTATCTTTGAGTCCACTGACAGAATTATAAGAATTTATGAACCTGGATGAAGAAAATAATTACATCTTCACTTGCAGTAACATTGACTTCAAATTTAGCATTTGAATATAGGCAATCAACCACAGTAGTATTAGCAATACCCATGATTTTGTTCTCAAACTAAGCACATATTTTTATATCAAATTATAGTTATTATTTTTCCTGCTGTTAGCTGTCTTCAAGTTCACTCTAACTCATGGGAAACCCATACATAATGGGGCCATAACATTGTGATCCAAAGGGATATTATTGGCTGATTTTTGGAAGTATATCACCAGACCTTTCTTCCCAGTCTGGAAGCTCCCCTGAAACCTGTTCAGCATCACTGGCAGACAGTTAAGCTGTACTAGCCAGGAATCAAATCCGGATCTTCTGTGGACCATCTTCATCACTGCCCTCTGTAGTTATTTTAATCCTTCAAAATTATCTTTAGTATCCTCTTTACTTTGAAGATAGGGCATTGTTAGACCTGTCACTAGATCTTACTTTTCAACAGGCTAATAAGTAAAAATATATGATCACATTACATTTTAATTCTAATAGTTATATCTCAATGTAACTAGATTTTTTTTTTTAATCCTTTGCATGCTATTATGTGTTTTTGAAAACATTATTCTAAGAAAGGGTCCATGGGCTTTATTAGAATGCCAAAGGATTCTATCGCACAAAAAGTTGAGATTCATGGGCTAAGGTAATTGATTTTACTTGAGCGAGTAACTCATTAAGAAGGTGGACTCTATAAAATAATTTACATTGTCCATTTTCTCCCAGTGGAGAATGGAGAAAAGATGGGATGAGAGAAGTATTGAATGTGGAATGTTGAATTAGGGAGCCCAGGTTCCTAAACTTGATGAAAGAGGAGGGGCCCTCGATGCAGGCAGGCAGGCAGGGAGGCCTGGAAGGGATCCAGTGCTACTTTCTGGTGCTGAATAGAGAAAAGCACCCTCAGAAACAGTAGTTACTAAAGAAATTCAAATGAGATCTCAAATCTAAACTAGTTCACATACAATGCTATGCCTAGAATTATTCCCTCATAAATGTTTAAGCTTCTTTAAATCAAAGTGTCATATGAATATTTATTTTCGAATCGACGGCACATAACAACAACAACAACAACATAAAAAGTTGAGGCTTGGCAATTTAGAAAAATATTTGGTTTGTGGATTTTGATGATGCCATGTATCTTGATTCACATTCATTTATCCCTGAGAAATTTGCCATTTTCTTAGAAATCCTTTTAATTTGAGCATATTTAAAAGAAAATTGAAAGCTTTCACAGTTTGAAAACACTTTATATATCTGTCAGAAATGCCACACTAGTAGGAAGCTAGTGATTTGACACATCTGATTGCATATTCATGAAATATAAAAATTGATCTACATAATATTTTAGTAAAACTCTGTACTGTATTTTTCACATATTGTGCACATATGTAAATAACATGCACGTACATATAACATACACAGCAAGTATAGGTAACTAATGTGTAAGGTAGTTGTGTGGTTTCAAAAGACATAAAATATACACAGTATTTGTGTAAAAATAAAGTAAGTGAAATTATAACTGTTGTTGTTGTTGTTAAGGGCCGTCGAGTCGTTTCCGACTCATAGCGACCCCGTGCACAGCAGAATGAAACACTGCCCGATCCCGTGCAAGCCCCACACTCCCGGCTATACTTGATCCCATCATCGCAGCCACCGTATCAATCCATCTCATTGGAGGCCTCCCCCTCTTTCGTCGACCCTCCACCCTACCAAGCATG
>NW_006921727.1:7697535-7709446 GCF_000298275.1 Orycteropus afer afer | reverse complement strand
GCGTTCCATTTCCTTTTTGACAACTTCCAATTTTCCTAGATTCATACTTCGTACATTCCATGTTCCGATGATTAATGGATGTCTGCGGCTATTTCTCTTCAATTTGAGTGGTGCCACATCAGCAAATGAAGGTCTCGAAATCTTTCTCTTTTCCATGAGTAAGGCTGGGTTTACTCACATGTTGCAGCTCTTTCCCAGTCCTATTTTGCGAGGTTTTAGCCTAAACGGACTATTCCTAAAGTTGTGCAGTAATGTACCAAACAGTGTTTCTTTGCTATTCATAAGGTTTATAATTATAATTACATTTTTCAAATGCAGGTTTAATTTCCTTGGTGTAAAAATGTTAGGTCAAAATTAGTTTAAATTAGCAAAACCTGGCACAAAATCGTTACATTTTAAGTGTTTAAAAAAACAAAACCAAACTTATTGCTACAGAGTCAGATATGACTCATAGCGACCCCTCCTTGGGTTTCCAAGGTGGTATCACTATGGACGTAGATTGCTCAACCTTCCTTCCGAGGAGTGGCTGGTGGGTTTGAACTGTCAGTCTTCTGGTTAGCAGTCAAATGTCTTAGGCACTATACCATCAGAAATCATTACATATGACCACACAGTCAAAATAACATTATTATATATATTACATAGTACATTTATTATCTTGTGAAGATCTATTCAGGTAATATTACACTGCCCATTTAGAGAAAATTCCCTTTGCTTTCCCACATTTTACAGGCCATTCTATTTTTTGACCCCATGCATCATTCCCTGGATTCCTTTCTATTTCTGCCTGGTGAAATCTGTTTGTCCTACAATATCCACCTTAAATATCATTTCCCATAGTCATTGATGACGACTACACAAGTGACCTCTCCTTCTTCTAACTTCAACCTTTTTTGTGATAATTGATGTATATTGACAGCAGTGGTGTCAGTAGTGGGGTACTAGGCATCCAGACCATACCAGGTGACACTGTCAGAGGTGGTGACATAAAACTATCTATATTTTTTTTTTGTGCAGTGTTTCAGGACACATTTGTTATTTTTTAATAAAAATTTCCCTAAAGTTAATTATAACAACAAAAAAATGTATTCATAATCCCAGCTTTCATGTACCCATATACCTAGAAGGCTAAAACTCTATGCTAATTTAATTTTTGAACTTTTTAATGTGCTCTGATATAATACTAGAAATATATCACTGATATATTACTGGAAAACTTTATGAATAGCCCTGAAACATTGTCTGACTTAGTGCCAGAGATAAGCCCCTCAGGTAGGAAGGCACTCAAAATACAACTGGGGAAGAGCTGTCTCCTCAAAGTAGAGTTGGTCTTAATGACATGAATGGAGTAAAGCTTTTGGAACATTTATTAGCTGATGAGGCATGACTCAAAATGGGAAGAAACAGTGACAAACATCGATTAATAATTACAATGTGAAATGTATGAACTATGAATCTAGGAAAATTGGAAGTTGTCAGAAATGAAATTGAATGCATAAAGATTGATATCCTAGACATTAGTGGGTTGAAATGGACTGGTTTTGGCTATTTTGAATCAACATATGATCTACTCTGCTGGGAATGACAAATTGAAGAAGAATAGCCTCACATTCATCATCACAAAGAATGTTTCAAGATCTATTATGCAGTACAATGCTGTCAGTGATAGGATAATATCCATACACCTATGAGGAAGGCCAATTAATGCTATTATCAAATTTATGCATGAACCACTAAAGCCAATGATGAAGAAATTGAAGATATTTACCAACTTCTGCAGTCTGAAATTGACCACACATGCAGTTAAGATGTATTGATTGTTACCAGTGACAGGAATGTGAAAGCTGGAAACAAAGAAGAATCACTTTAAGTTGAAAAATATGGCCTTGGTGATAGAAATGATGCTGGAGATTGCATGATAGAATTTTGCAAGACCTGTGGCTTATTCATTGCAAATACCTTTTCTTCAACAACAAAAATGGCAGCAATACATGTTGACCTCATGAGATGGAATACACAGGAATCAGATTGACTACATCGGTGGAAAGAGGCGATGGAGAAGCTCAATATCTTCAGTCAAAACAAGGTCATGAGCTGACTGTGGAACAGACCATTAACTGCTCATGTGTAAGTTCAAGTTGAAGCCAAAGAAAATTAAAGTAAATCTGTGAGAGCCAAAATATGTCCTTGATGATATCTCTTTTGAATTTGAGACTATCTAAAAAATAGATTTGATGCATTGAACACCAATGACAGAAACCAGAGGAATTGTGGGATGATATCAAGAACATCATCCATTAAAAAAGCAAAAGGTCATTAAAAACATAGGAAAGGAAGAAAAAAAACAAAGTGGATTTCAGAAGGCATTCTGAAACTTGGCCTCGAATGGAGAGTAGCTAAAGCAAATGAAAGAAATGACAAGATGAAAGAGCTGAACAGAGGATTTCAAAGAGCAGCTCAAGAAGACAAAGTCATTATTATAATGAATGTGCAAAGAACTGGAATTAGAAAACCAAAAGGTAAGAACATACTTGGCATTTCTCAAGCTGAAAGAACTGAAGAAAAAATTGAAGCCTCAAGTTGCAATATTGAAACATTCTATGGGGAAATTATTGAATTATACAGGAAGCATCACAACAAAATGGAAGGAATATACAGTCACTTCATGAAAAAGAAGTGTTTGATGTTCAAATATTTCAGGAGGTGGCATATGATGAAGAACTAATGGTAGTGAAGGAAGAAGTTGAAGATGCACTGAAGGAAATGATGAAAAACAAGTCTCCAGGAATGGTGGAATGCCCATTGAGATGTTTCCAGAAAAGACTCAGCACTGGAGGCACTTAATTGTCTATGCTAAGTAATTTGGAATACAGCTACCTGGTCAACTGAATGGCAGAGATCCATATTTGCACCAATTCTAAAGAAAGGTGATCCCACAGAATGTGGAAATTATAGAACAATTTCATTAATATTGGGAACTCTGGTGGCATAGTGCCTAAGGCATTTGACTGCTAACCAGAAGGCTGGTGGTTCATACCCACCAGCCACTCCTTGGAAGGAAGACTGAGGAATCTACTTCTGTAGAGATACTGCCTCGGAAAGCCAAGTAGGTGTTGCTATGAGTCGGGACTGACTGGATGGCAGTGAGTTTGTTTGTTGGTTGGTTTAAAATCATTAATATCACATGCAAGTAAAATTTTGCTGAAGCTGATTAAAAAATAGTTGCATCAGTATATTGACAGGGAATTTCCAGAAATGCAAAGTGGATTCAGAAGAGAATGTGAAATGAGGGATATCATTACTGATATCAGATGGATCTTGGCTGAAAGCAAAGGATACCAGAAACATATTTACTTGTGTTTTATTGACTATGCAAAAGCATTAGATTCTTGAATTGTAACAAATTATGGAGAACACTGAGAAGAATGGGAATTCCAGAGTACTTAGTTGTGTTCATGAAGAACCTGTACATAGACCAGGAGGCAGTTCTTGGAACAGAACAAGGGAATATTGCATAATTTAAAATCAGGAAAGGTGTATGTTAAGGTTGTATCTTTTCACCATACTTATTCAATCTCTATGCTGAGCAAATAATCTGAGAAGCTGGACTATATGAAGAGGAATGCAGCATCTGGATTGGAGGCAGAATCATTAATAATCTGTGATATGGAGGAGATACAACCTTGCTTGCTGAAAGTGAAGAGGACTTGAAGCACTTACTTAGGAAGATTAAAGACTACAGTCTGAAGTATGGATTACACCTCAACATAAAGAAAACAAAATCCTCACAACTGGACCAATAAGCAGCATCACAATAAATGGAGAGAAAGATTGAAGTTGTCAAAGATTTCATTTTACTTGGATCCACAAACAACACTCATGGAAGCAATAGTCAAGAAGTCATATTTCACTGGGCAAATCTGCTGCAAAAGACCTCTTTAAAGTATTGAAGTGGAGAGATGTCACTTCGAAGACTAACATGAGCCTCACCCAACCCATGGCATTTTCAATTGCCTCATGTGCATGTGGAAGCTGGACAATGGATGAGGAAGACCAAAGAAGACTTGATGCTTTTGAGTTGTGGTGTTGGCAAAGAATACTGAAAGTATCACAGACTGCCAGAAAAATGAACAAATCTGTCTTGGAAGAAGTGTAACCAGAATGCTTCTTGGAAGCAAGCGTGGCCAGACTTCATCTCACCTACTTTGGTTATTATGTCAGAAGAGACCATTCTCTAGAGAAAGATATCATGCGTGGTAAAGTGGAGGGTCAGCAGAAAAGGGGAAGGCCCTCAGCAAGATGAACTGACACAGTAGCTGCAATGATTGTCTAACATATAGCAAGAATTGTGTGGATGGTTCACAACTGGGCAGTGTTTTATTCTGTTATACATAGGGTCACTATGAGTCAGAGCCAACTTGACAGCACCTAACGTCAGCAACAACACTGACTTTAAATAAAAGATATTACTAGTAATATTTCACGTGGATTTAGATGTATCAGCAATGTTTCCATTTTATTGCCTTTTATATATAAGGAATTGCTTTGCCATTACATACGCCAGTGTCTTTATGAATATGACAAAAAAAGCCCTATATTTTCAGTGTTAGTGGCAGTTAGAAACTACGTGATATATTACCCAAAATCAAACTCAAAAGCTGGCTTTATGTTGTTGTATATCACTGAGTAGATTCTGACTCATAGTGTCCCTGTATGACAGAGTAGTATTGCCTCACAGGGTTGCCTTGTGGAGGGTCAGTGTAAAAGGGGAAGGGTCTCAACAAGATGGACTGACACAGTGGCTGCAACAATAGGCTTGGGTATAGAAAGGTTGTGAGGCTGGCACAGGACCGGGCAGTGTTTCATTCTGTTGTACATAGGGTTGCTATGAGTTGGAGCTGACTTGATGGCACCTAACAGCAACAACATTCTTTAGGGGCGCTGATCACCTGGTGTTTTCTGCCATATGCCACTGGATGGGTTCAAACCACCAACATTTTAGTTAACAGCCAAAAACTTAACAATTGTGCCACCTTAAATATCAGACATGCAGGATGGTGTAGATATTATTTCAGATCAGACTTACATCAGGCGTAAACAGGGGCAGATTACCCAATAAACAAGTTAAGCATGGGCTTACTTGTGCTATAGTGAACAATTTCACATGTAGTAACATATGATGTAATGAAAAACATGTGAAGTTGTTCACACCAGATTAGTAGGTAAGCACAAGTAAGCCTATGCTTACTTTGCTTACTGAGGACTGTGTCCCTATTAAGGACTGTAAATTTGAAAAGGGGCTTTGATTCTACAGGAAAATGTTGTGGCACTGAGTGAGAGACAGATTCTAGCCATACCTAGAAGCAAAATCTTTGGTTGGTGAAAAAATAAAATGTGAAATTGTTCATTACAGATTAATAAGTAAGCATAAGTAAGCCCATGCTTACCTTGCTTAGTGGGTAATCTGACACTAACTGTAAGATCAGTGACCAGAAACATATGCCTTCATTGAACGCTTGGACAGTGCATTTCTGTCATGAACTCTGAAGAAGTGTCAGTTATGACAATCTTCTTTCATTAATGTCTTGCTTCATGTTCGGTTCTTAAAATGTAATTCAGAAACCCTCTGAGCCATGTTTGAATTTGCTAATTTTATTGGAAAAGAAAAACTTGAGAAATGTTTTATAAAATTAAGAGACAATTAAAAAAAAAACAAAAACTAATTTCTGCCAGATCTTTGCTTGTTTGTAGATATGTGATCTTGGACAAGTAAGCCATTTACTGTTGCTGAGTCTTGTTTACTTTTCTGTAAAATGGAGCAAGTAGTGACCAAATTGGCAACATCACAGAGTTGAGTTTCAAATGACAGGATGTACATGAAAAAAAAATGGGTACATTGTATGTCCTTTACGAATATAAAGTTTTCTTCATCATATCCTCAGTTTTCATGTGTGGAGCCCAGGTGGTAAAACAAATTCTGGCATATTGATGACATGGAATAAATTGTACAGTTCAGAAAACCTTTTTTAGATTGACACTGTTACTACACATTAAAATTTCAGGATCTACAGTGATAAATGTTATCTAGTTTAAATGTTACAATAGAACTGCCTGAAGGCATATTGAATGGAGCAGATGAGTTAATTGCCCTCTACGGTTCCTCTAATTCCAACTTTCTACTATTATTGGAAAGTATTGTTAAGAGATTGCAGAAACAGACATTTTTTTTTTTTTTTTTTTACTTTTTATTGTGAATTGAGTGAAATTTGACAGAGCATATTCATTTTCCACGTAGCAGTTCATACACGTTTTGTTTCATGCCATTGACTGCAATCCCCACTGTGTCACAGCTCTCTTCCCACTTCCCACTTCCTCCCTGTGTCCCTGTGTCCTTTTCCCTGTGTCCTTCTTTCATATGAACTCCTGCCTTCTGATCTTTCTGCCTGCACAAATACTGCTCTTTGATCACCTATGGTTGATTGTTCTAAGGAGTGCACCCCCCTGGTGTAATTGTTCACCTTGCAGGCCTGTCTATTGTTTCACTGAAGGTTAAAATAAAATAAAATAAAATAAAGCCCACTGCCATCCAGGGGATTCTGAGTCATAATGACCCCTAGGGGTTTCCAAGGCTACAAATCTTTATGGAAGCAGACTGCCTCATTTTTGTCCTGTGGAGGAGGTGGTGGGTTCAAACCACCTACTTTTTGGTTAGCAGTCTGATACCTTGTCCACAGTGCCATCAGAACTCTTTCACTGAAGGTTAAGCTACCTTCAATTCCAGACCCTGAGGGTGACAAGGAGCCATCGTCTTGGGAGTTTTATCAATCTCTTTCAGATCAGTAAACTTAGTCTGTTTTATGATTTTGAGTTTTGTTCCACATTTTTCTCCCACTCTATTCAAGGTCTCCAATTTCCAAAACACTTCCCTGTTGAAGTGGCTGACAGTGGTAGCCAGTCACCATCTAGTTCTGGTCTCAGGGTTATGTAGGCTGAGGTTCCCATGGTTCACTAGTCTCCTGGACTAACTGTTCCCAAGAATTTTTTATTTTCTCCATTCTTCTTTGCTTGGACTAGGAGAGTCCAATAGTTGTGTCTTAGATGGATGCTTGTAAGTTTTAAGATCCCAGTCACTACTCACCGAAGGATGTAGAACCATTCTGTGTGTGTGTGTACTATGTTATGCCAATTGAGATTGATGTCCCTCACAAGCATGGTCCCACGCCCACAAGCTTGGCAAGTAAATGGGCAAAGTTTCTGAGTTTAAAACTTTTATAATCTTTTAATTTCTTTAAAATCAAGTAACGAAAGTAAAGCATTATGGTATTTGTAGCTGTAATAAAATCTATATTTATGATAAGTTTTCTGTTTTCATGCTTTTAAGGAACTCCTAAAGGGAGTCCTGGTGGCACAGTGATTAAGTACTTGGCTGCTAACTAAAAGGTCAGTGACTTAAATTCACTATCTGCTCCACTGGAGAAAGATGTGACAGTCTGCTTTGTAAAGTTTACAGCCTTGGGAACTCTATGGGGGAGTTCTACCTGATGCTATAAGATCACTTTGAGTCAGAATTGACTGAATGGCAATAGGTTGAATGGGTACCCCACTAAGAAGGAGCCCCAATGGCACAATGGTGAAAGCACTCAACTGCTGACTTAGTGGTTAGTGGTTTGAATACACCAGTTTTACCATGGGACAAAAAACAAAACACAAAAACAAACCTGAGATTTGCTCCCATAAAGATTAATCTCTATGGGGTGGTTCTACTGTGTCATATAGGGTTGCTATAAGTTAGAATTAATTCAATGGCACACAACAACAACAAGGTACTCCTATACCCAATCAAAATAATGCTACACTACCAAATGTGTTGCTGTTGTTACGTGCCATCGAGTCAGACCCGACAAGTAGATTGCCCCATCTTCCTTCCGAGGAGTGGCTGGTGGGTTTGAACCATCAGCCTTCTGGTTAGCAGTCAAGCGCCTTAGGCACTATGCTATCAGAGCTCCTTGTGTTAGAGACTGCAGTTTTACAGGGTGTCAGATTTGGAAACTTTGTTTGAAGAAGTATCAATAGGGATTATAAATCATACCTTTTGGTAGGTAATGTGGGCAACTCCTTACAGAAAGAATTTAGTAATTAAAATGTTAGGCTTCTGGTGTTCAACCCTAACTCTGCCACTTACTATTTAGTGACATTGAGCAAGTTACTCTTAATTCATAGATTCCTTAGTAGTAAAATGGTCCTATTAATAGTAGGGAGGATCAATGAGGGATCATTTTTCTTTTTTCCCTTGCAAATCCTTTATCTAGTTTAGTGTCAAAGTGATGCTGGACTCATGAAATAAATAGTTAATCCCTCCTCCATTTTCTGAAAGAATTTGTGAGTTAATATAATTCTCTTAGACTTTTTTGTAGAATTGATAGTGAGTCCATGTTCTTCCTCAAACCACCAAAAAAAAGGGAAGTTCTGGTAGTGTAAATTATCATATTGGAAAGGGTACATGTGCTGTTTCCAGAGGTAGAGAATTCAGGACTTTTTCATCATCAGTATAGCACAGCTGGTGAGCAGAAAGACAAAAGATGAGAAAGTTGAGAATGTTGTTCTGAGTTTGTTGAACCATTGACCATGGAATGTAATTTGCATTGTAGAGGAAGCCAAGAGGGAATGGATGATATATTAAAAAGATAGGACACCAAAAAGGCATTCCCCCATATCTTCTCTCTATACCCATGCTTTAGTTTTTTGCTTTCCTAAATAAAATACTATCGACCTTTTAATGTTTGCACTTACTGACCTACAAATTCATACAGTGTGCTTTGGTTTGGTTTGGTTTACTTCATGAGATTTTGAAAATACAATGGTTAATATTGTTTTGTATGATAAGATAGAATGATTTTGCTATATATTTTTATTTTTGGTTTGGAATAAGGCTTTTGTTAGGTAATTATTGCAAAAGTTGAATAGCAAAATTTAAGAGGACACATATAAAATTAAACATCAATCTGACTTTGTTTTCTATTTTGGAGATGGCTTGAAAATTTAATTGATATTTAATACAAAGCTTTAAATTTATTTTTTAAATGTTTATAAAGTTTTTAAATAAATAAATATATTTATTACTGCTCCATTAATAAAAAAAAAAAGTGAAGCCTTGATGTCTATAAGAATCCTCCCAGTAAATGTGTGTGTATGTGTGTATGTTTTTTTGTGTACAATCATTTAAAACATATTTGAGAATCACTTAGTTCTAATGCATAGCTTACTGATAGGAAAGTAATGGGAATACTTGGAGGCCTGAAAAAAAGAGAGTTAATCCAGAGAGGTAAGCAAGTACCAAGAATGTATACTTGTCTCTCAGGTGGATAGAGGTGACAAATTCTAGAGTGGTCAAGTAGAAACCTTTATCTACATTGTACTATACCTGACCCATACAGGATGACAACTTTGGTGACTTAAAACATTTTTCTCAGAGGAAAATGATAGGATTGTGTATTTGCCCTTGGTCTGGTTAGAGGAGGGATTTTTTTTTTTTTTTTTTTTTAATGAGTGTCTGCTTAGAATTCATAATCACGAGGCACACAAATCCAGCTGAACAAGAATCATCTGAACCAACTACAGTGTTTGTCAACTGATGTCGAGTCAGCCCTCAGCTCATGGAGACTCCATGCTGGAAGAAAATACTGCTCAGTTGTGATCCACAGGCTTTTCATCAGCTGGTTTTCAGAAGTAGATCTTCAGGCCTTTCTTCCTAGTTGATCTTAACCTGGAAACTCTGCTAAAACCTGCTGGGCATCATAGCAACATGCAATCCACTACTGAAAGACACGTGGTGGTTGTAAATGAGGAAAGTTTAAATACTTTATAATAATCAGATAATATTTAGAGAACTATTACATAGAAATAATCATATAACCAGAAAATATTTATGTTTAAAATATTTAAAGACATAAAAGTGAAAATATAAAGATACAAAAAGTATTCAAAATTTACTTGGCAGGTTTGAAAGTTAACCCCCCAAAAAATGTGTAGTGATGAAAGCAATGTATAATTATGAAATTATATAGAATAGTAGATAATTTACACACAAATTAGGCAAAATTGAGAACATATTAATAAATTGAAAGGAAATCTGAAAAAATCAAGAAAAGAGAGAAAAAGTGAAAATAATTATTTTTTAAAAAAGAGTTTAAATGACATAGTTAAGAGAATGAATATGTTTTAATGATTTTTCATTCTAAGTTCCAGAAGAAATAAAAAGAGAAATGTAGAAGAAATAATATCTAAACCAATAATGACTCAAAACATTTAAGAACTGGTTAAACAGATTTAGGCAGTCTAAGAAATCCAAAACAAAATAAATACAAAGAAATCCAAATATAGGGGCATCAGCGTGAATCTGAAGAATGCCAAAGACAAACAGAAGATCTTAAAGGCTGCCAGAGAGAAAAGACAGATTGTCTACAAAGTAGAGGCAATTAGACTGATGGGAGAATTTTACCAGAATAATACACACTTCCATTGAGCTAGTTCTTACTCATAAAGAGACCCTACCGAACAGAGGAGAACTGCCCCATAGAGTTTCCAAGGCAGTAAATATGAAAGCAGACGACCACATCTTTTTCCTGCAGAGCAGTGGGTAGGTTCAAACCAGTGACCTTTCAGTTAGCAGCCAAGTGCTTTAACCACTGTGTCACTAGGGCTACCAACAAAATAATAGAAGCCAAAAAACTAAAAAAAAAAAAAAACTCCAAAATGCTGGGGTGTAGAGCGGAACACCTATCAATCTAGAAATGCTTCAGAATTCTATAATGAGTAAAACAATATTTTCAAATTGAGGGAAAAATAAAGATATTTTCAGATAAACAACAGTGACTTTGTTACCAACATACTTTTAATAAAGGAAATTCCAATGAATGTGTCTCAGGAAGAATGAAGATCATCCCAAAGCAAGGTCTAAACTACAAGAAAGAATGGTGATCAAAAATTGATGTCTATGTGCATAAATAAAAACAAACATTGACTCTATAAATTAGTAATTGTGTCTAATGTCTGGAGTTAAGGTTAAACAAGGTAAATCCAAGATAAGAGTTCTGAGAATGTAAGGGAGAAGCAGTGATTAGAGTTAAAGACTTCTAATATCCATGTGTTGCTCAGGAATGTGGGTAAAAATGTTGGAGGGTTATACTTTGTTAAGTTAAAAATACATGTAAAAATTTCTAATATAACACTAAAAGATTGTGATAGATTTTATATATTACTAACCTGTAAAAGGAAAAAAAAAAAAGAAATGAAAAGAAAACAGTAAAAGAAAACAGAATCAGAAAATATGATAGAATATAACAAAACCAAATATATTGGTTATTCTAATAAATGTAGTTTTTCATTAGGAAGCCAAGTTAAACAGATTGTTTTAAAGAATATTTATTAAACATCTACCACATGCAAGAGAATATGGTATGTAAAGCAAGCACAGTTGAGATACATAGATATATAAGATACAATCCTTAAACTAGGCATGAAATTATCTTACTCACATTTAACAATCTATTTATATGAGTAGGGTCCACCATGACTCTTATGGTAATTTAGCCAGAGTAGGTTCTACAGCACGTTAATGAAGCCATTACTATAGGCTCATGAAACCACAACAAATTACACTATGTGTCCCTTGTACATATTTGTATACTAGGGTAAATCTAGTGTGTGTGTGTGTGTATGGGGTCTCTAGTGGTGTAGTGCCTATGGCATTTGACTGCTAACCACCAGGCTGGGGTTCAAACCCACCAGACACTCCTTGGAAGGAAGACTGGGCAATCTACTCAGAAACCCAAGGAGGAGTTTCTACAAGTTGGATTTGACTCCATGGCAATGAGTTTATGTACATATACATATACATATACATATACATATA
>NW_006921727.1:7696070-7697391 GCF_000298275.1 Orycteropus afer afer | reverse complement strand
GGTTCAAACCCACCAGCCACTCCTCGGAAGGAAGATGGGGCAATCTACTTCCGTAGTGAAACTGCCTCGGAAACCCAAGGAGGGGTCGCTATGAGTTGGGTCCGACTCAACAGCACATAACAACAACAACAACATACATATATATGTATGTATATAAACACACACACCCATACACACATATATGTTGTTGTTGTTAGGTCCCATCGAGTTGTCTCTGACTCATAGTGACCCTATGCACAGCAGAACAAAACACTGCCCAGTCCCACATCAGCTCCGTGATCCTTGCTATACTTGACCCCAATGCCACAGCCACTGTATCAGCCCATCTTGTCAATGGCCTTCTCATCTTTCGTTGACCCTCCACCTTACCAAGCATGACATCCTTCTCCAGGGAATGGTCCCTTCTGACAACAAAGTAGGTGAGACAAAGTCTGGCTATTCTTGGTTTCAAGGAGCATTCTGGCTGCACTTCCTCCAGGACAGATCTGTTAGTTCTTTTAGCAGTCCATAGCATTTTCAGCATTCTTTACCAGCACCACAACTCAAAAAGATCAGTTCTTTTTCGGTCTTCTGTGTTCATTGTCCAGCTCTCACATGCATATAAGGTGATTGAAAATATCATGGCTTAAGTCAGGCACACCTTAGTCCCCAAGGAGATATCTTTGCTCCTCAGCATTTGAAAGAGGTCCTTTGCAGCTGACTTGCCCGGTGCTATACGTCATCTGATGTCCTGACTGCTGCTTCCATTGGCGTGGATTGTAGAACCAAACAATATGAAGTCTTTGACAACTTCAATCTTTTCTCCATTGATGGTGATGCTGCTTATAGATCCAATTGTGAGGATTCTTGTTTTCTCTATATTGAGATGTAATCTGTATTGCAGTCTGTATTCTTCAATCTTCATCAGTAAGTGCTTCAAGTAATCCTCACTTTCAGCAAGCAAAGTTGTGTCGTCAGTGTATCGCAGCTTCTAATGATTCTTTCCAATCTTTATTCCAATCTTAATTCTTCATATAGATCACCTTCTCGGATTATTTGCTCAGCATATATATTGAATAAGTATGGTGAAAGGATACAACCCTGATGCACTCCCTTCTTTATTTTAAACCATGCAGTGACCCCTTGTCTGTTCAAACGACAGCCTCCTAGCCTATGTACAGGTTCTTCATGAGTACAATTAAGTGTTCTGGAATTCCCATTTTCAATATTATCCACAGTTTGTTGCTGATGTTGTTGTTGTTAAGTGCCGTCGAGTCGTTTCCGACTCATAGCGACCCCATGCACAGCAGAACGAAACACTGCCCGATCCCGCGCCAGCCCC
>NW_006921727.1:7672542-7694500 GCF_000298275.1 Orycteropus afer afer | reverse complement strand
TTTTGGTTTTCAGACTCCAGGTCTTTGCACATTTCATTCTAGTAATTGGCTTTGTTTTCTCAAGCTGTTCAGCTCTTTTACATTCTCATTTCTTCCATTAGCTTTAGCTACTCTCCACTCAAGGGCAAGTTTCAGAGTCTCTTCTAACATCCATTTTGGTCTTCTCTTCTTTTCTCATCTTTTTAATGACTTCTTGCTCTCTTCATGGATGATATTCTGGATATCATCCCATAATTCTTCTGATTTTTGGTCATTGCTGTCCAATGCATCCAATCTATTCCTTAAATGGTCTCTAAATTCAGGAGAGATATATTCAAGGTCATATTTTGGCTCTTGTGGACTTGTTTTTAATAGTCTTCTACTTCCAGTTGGACTTGTATGTGAGCAGTTGATCTGTTCTGCAAGCAGCTCCTGGCCTGGTTTTGGCTGAAGATATTGAGCTTTTCCATCACCTTTTGCCACAAATGTAGTGAGTCTCATTCCTGTGTGCCCCATCTGGTGAAGGCCACATGTATAGCCACTGTTTATGTTGTTGAAAAAAGGTATTTGCAATGAATAAGTTGTTGGTCTTGCAAAATTCTATCATGTGATCTTCAGTCTTATTTCTGTCACCATGGCCAAATTTTCCAACTATTAGTGACTCTTCTTTGTTTCCCACTTTTGCGTTCCAGTCCAGTGATAATTAACACATCTTGAGTGCACATTGGGTCATTTTCAGACTGCAGAAGTGGATAAAAAACTTCAATTTCCTCATCTATGGCTTTGGTGGTTGGTGCATAAATTTGAATTATAGTAGTATTAACTGGTCTTCCTTGTAGGCATATGGATATTATCCTATCATTGACAGTATTGTATTTCAGACAGATCTTGAAACATCCTTTGTGATGATGACTGTCTCACCATTCCTCTCCAGTTTGTCATTCCCAGCATAATAGATCATATGGTTATCAATTCAAAATGGCCAAAACTGGTCCATTTTGTAATGTCTAAGGCACTTGACTGCTAACCAGAAGGCTGGCAGTTCAAACCCACCAGCCACTCCTTGGAAGGAAGATGGGGCAATCTACTTCCGTAGTGATACTGCCTCGGAAACCCAAGGAGGGGTCTCTATGAGTCGGATCTGACTCAATGGCACATAACAACACAACAACACAATGTCTAGGGTATCAATCTTTATGTGTTCTATTTCATTTTTGACAACTTCCAATTTTCCTAGATTCATACTTCAAACATTCCATGTTCCTATTATTGATGGATGTTTACAGCTGTTTCTCCTCAATTTGAGTCATGCCCCATCTGCAAATGGAGGTCTTGAAAGCTTTACTTTATCCATATCAGTAAGGCTGGTTCTACTATTCTTATGCCAGTCTTTCCCAGTCATATTTTGATAGCCTTCTAACCTAAGGGGCTCATCCTCCTGCACTGTATCACACAATGTTTCTGCACTATTCATAAAGTTGCACAGTAATGTATCATACAGTGTTTCTCTGTTATTCACAAGGTTTTCCCTGGCCAATTCTTTGAGAAGTGGATGGCATCTTCCTTCTTCCTAGTTTGTTTCAGTATGTGAGCTGTTTTGAAACCCTTGCACCATGTGCAACAGTGCTGGCATTTGAAACACCAGTGGCATAGCCTCAAGACTCACTGCAACATACAAGCCACCACAGTATGACAAACTGACAAACAAGTTTGTTTCCCTTAGCTGTTCAAAACCTCTCCGCCCTCCGCTTACCTGGATCCCTGTCCCTTCTTGCTCTATCATCCCCTCTGGCATTTCTTTCCCCCACTTTCCTGTCTCTTGGGGATGGGGCTATATATATGTGTGTGTGTGTGTGTGTGTGTATATATATATATGTTGTTATGTGCCGTCGAGTCAGACGTGACTCATAGCGACCCCTTCTTAAGTTTCCGAGGCAGTATCACTGCGGAAGTAGATTGCCCCATCTTCCTTCCGAGGAGTGACTGGTGGGTTTGAACCGCCAGCCTTCTGGTTAGCAGTCAAGTGCCTTAGCGACTATGCTACCAGAGCTCCCATATGTATATATGTAAATCCACTGCCATAAAAATAATCCCAACTCATAGTGACCCCCATTAGGTTTACAAGGCAGTAAATATTTATGGAAGTAGAGTGCCCTATTTTCCTTCCCATCTTCTTTCTATGGAGGGCTGGTGGGTTTGAACAATCAATCAACCTCCTGGTTAACAGTTAAATGTCTTAGACACAGCACCACCAGAGCTCCGCAAATTTACTATATCCCTATAAAATGCAGCAAAACAAACATCAAGAGGTTTATTTGAACCAGAAATGAAATTCCTAAAGGACAGCCTAAAAAGTAAGTTAGATCCATACTTCTCTTTCTCTTCTAACTTCCAAAGCTTGTAACTTAGTACAGATATTGGATAAAAAGATTTTTTTTTTTTTTTTTTAGCTTGGCACTATATTTTTATTTATTTTTATTTTTGCAGTGTTTCTTCCCCTCCTCTCCCACCCAATAACAAGCAAAGAAAGTTTTCTTCCATATATAAACCTTTCCTTGACTCTTCACAATAATAAACTAACACAATATTTGTCCTTCTGTGACTGACTTATTTCACTCAGTTTAATGTCCTCCATGTTCATCTATGTTATGGGGTGTTTTGCATATTTGGCAGTATTCTTTATGTTGCATAGTATTCCATTGTGTGTACATATCATAGTTTGCTTATCCATTTTTTCTGTTGATGGGCACCTGCGTTGTTTCCATTTTCTTGCTATTGTAAATAGTGCTGTGATGAACATGGTTGTGCATATATCTGTTCTTATCCTGGCTCTCACTTCTTTAGGATACATACCTAGTAATAAGATTGCTGGATCAAATGGTATTTCTAATTCCAACTTTTTAAGGAATCACCATTCCTCTTTCCACAGTGGTTGTATCATCTTACAGTGTCACCAGCAGTGTATGAGAGTCCCAATCTCTCCACATCCTCACCAGCATTTGTTATTTTCTGTCTTGTTGAACTTTGTTGTTAGTGCTGGGGTGAGATGGTATCTTGTTGTTTTGATTTGTATCTCTCTAATGGCTAATGATAGTGAATATTTCTTCATGTGTTTGTTGGCCACCTGAATATCCACTTTAGTGAAGTGTCTATTCATGTCATGGACATAAAGAAATCATTTTAGATGAAGAGAAGTGAAGCTGGAAGATGTGACCACACATACACTTGTTCAAAACTCTTTAAATAAGGTGTTTTAAAGTTCTTGAATAAAATATTTTCTATATAAAAGGAGTTCTGGTGGTATAGTGGTTAAGACATTTGGCTGATTACCAAAAGGTCAGTCATTCATACCCACCAGCCTGTGGAAGAAAAATGGGCAATCTGTTCCTGTAAAAATTTACAGTCTTGGAAACCCAATGGGGGTTGCTACCAGTCTTGATGGCAATGAGTTTGGTGGTTTTTTTTTTTTTTTTCAGTCTGTCTAAAATAGGAATTCAGTGGTTGAAGTATAGCTCCAGACAGAATTTTGTCTTCTGTAGAAAGCACAGCAAGTATGACAACCGGTTGTGGATGTTTGTGCTTTCGTCTAATGCAAGAACTATTTGATTCTTGCTGGAATAAGCATTGCACATGTAATAGAGCAATGCTCTAATCCAGCATGACAAATCCTATTTTCCTAGGTGGAGGGGATTTGAACAGAAAAGATGGGTCATCCTGGGTAAAATACAGATAGGTGATTTTTTAATAAGACTTCTGAGTTTTATCTTCCTTCTATCATTTTAATGTGCATAGAGTGTATCTTCCTGTAATAACTTACCCACTAGACCTTTCAATCATGTCCACTGAACAGTTATCAATACAATGAAGTCTGCTTTAAAAAAAATCCTGAACTTTCACTATTATATAACATAAATATGTCTTTTAAAATATCTTTCTTTGCTTTGAATTTTGTGACTCTCATTTCTGTGTTTTACTTTTCCTATACCATATTGTTTTTAGCTCATGTCTAATGCTAGGTGAAAGTTTAAAGTATAAAATACAATCAGCTCTGAGCTAAAGAGTACTTGCTCAGAGAGGCCTTCCTGAAAACTCTATTCAAACTGCCCCTTACTTTCAAATCTAGTTCCTCTCTGTACTATTATCCTTTTTTACTTCCGCTGTAGACCTTACCACAATCTAAAATTTAATTAATTTATTTTTATTGACATTTCTTCCCAGAGGAATGCAAATTCCTTGAGGTTAAGAACATTATCTTTTTTGTTCAGTTTGTATCCACAGACCTATGAAAAATGTCTGATGCATACTTTGCTTTCAGTAAGTATTTACTGAATGAAAGAAAACACACATATTTGCTCCGTTGTTACCAAACAGAAAAATTAGTGTCGTAGTATGATTGATCGTTGTGGCAGTTCAGTTTGTGAGTCAACTTGGCTGGGCCTGGTTGAGTGGCTGGGCGGCTGAATGTAATATTCCCCATGATGAGACTGGTAATCAACTCCATGGTGGAATCTACTGTGAGCAGCTGAGTAGCTGCCTTACGGCTATGGTCTGTTTCCTGTATATAAGGGAAAGCCTTGGGGAACAATCTCTAACTTATGGCGTGCTTAAACCCTACATGTAGCCGTGTTGTTGTTCAGCAGCCTGCCATGCTCTGTTAAACTTGGGACTTTCAATGGACTTGAATTAATGGTCTGCCATGTAGTTTGGTAATATCAGGACTGTGCCATTTTATTTTTCAACCTTGGGCTTGTTAGCCTCAGCAGCCAGTGTGAAGAGAAGCCTGCGTGAAGAGATGCCTCTAGCTTCAGTGGGCTGGGAGCAAGAGGCAGAACTGAAGCCCATGGTCGAGGGGCTATCACATAGCCCACAGAACTTGGCACTTTGAACTTGGACTTAAAGCCTCCAAACTGTGAGAGAATAAATCTTGTTTGTTCAAGCCATTCCATTTGTGGTATATTCTTTTCAGAGTGGCACTAGGTAAACAGAACAATTGTGAACTGGATCATCATGATCCATAGGGTTTTCACTGGTTTATTTTCAGAAGTAGTTCTTTCTTCCTAGTCTATCTTTGGAAGGTCTCCTGAAACATGGTAAGCATCATAGCAATATGCAAACCATCACTGATAGTGTACATGCACTATATATATATATGGTGCATGTATACTGCGAGTGATCATTTGCATGTTGTTTGAATATATATCAATATATTCAAGCATATAGTCACTTTTAGGTTTTTTTTCAGTTAATCAACCTTTCACTTATCCATTAGCAGGAAGTCCATTATCTCTCCTGAAATATCTGCTCACTAATTCCTATTGTTCAAGGAATTCTAGGGCTTTCTACATTCAAAAGGTTATTAGTTATGTTTTCAGAAATTCCTCATAACTGGACCAATAAGCAGCATCATGATAAGTGGAGAAAAGATTGAAGTTGTCAAAGATTTCATATTACTTGTTTCCATAATCAACACCAATGGAAGTAGCAATGAAGAAATCAGATGATGTATTGCATCGGCCAAATTTGCTGCAAAAGACCTCTTGAAAGTGCTGAAGAGCAAAGATATTTCCTTGAAGATAGAGGTGTGCCTAACCCAAGCAGTTCTATATTCAATTGTCTCATATGCTTGTGAAAGCTGGACAGTGAATGTTGTTGTTATTGTTACGTGCCATTGAGTCGGCCCCGACTCACAGCGACTCCTCCTTGGGTTTCTGAGGCAGTTATCACTAGGGTAGTAGGTTGCCCCATCTTCCTTCTGAGGAGTGGCTGGTGGGCTGGTGGGTTTGACAGTGAATAAGGAAGACCAAAGAGGAGTTGACACTTTTGAGTTGTGGTGTTGGCGAAGAATACTGCCAGAAGAACTAACATATCTTTCCTGCAAGAAGTACAGCTGGAATGCTCCTTGGAAGTTAAAATGGCCAGAGTTTGTCTCACCTATTTTGGTGATGTCAGAAGGGACCATTCCCTGGAGAAGGATGTCATGCTTGGTAGGGTGAAGGGTCAATCAAAAAGGGGAAGGCCCTCAATGAGATGGATTGATGCACTGGCTGCAACAATGGGCTCAGGTATAGCAAGGACTGTGAGGCTGACACAGGACTGGGCAGTGTTTTGTTCTGTTGTACAGAGAGTCACTATGAGTAGCATCTGACTCAATGGTACCTAACAACAACAACAACAAGCAGGTAGAAAACTAAGTATCTGTTGTTGCATTATTTTCTTCCTCTCAGACAACCTAGAAGCTGATGATGGCATGGTAGGAGGGACGCTGTTTCTCCATGCAAGAGTGATGCTCCTGTTGGTCCAGGTCCCTGCCAGTTCCACGGTGGTGCTCCATGATGAGTATGAAAATTATAACTCTTCTTATTCACACTTCCATGCTCAGTTCTCGCTCCACAAACAAAAACTATGCCATGGAGACTGGTGTGTTAACATCATCTTTCTCACTAAGTACTTCGGCCCTTAGATTAAATTCCAGACTTCCTGCCATTTAAATAGATTCAAACTTTTCATGCCAGCAGACTTGGTCAGGCACTATGGAGGAACTGGAATTGTTTACTGCTGTGTTCCTAGAACTTATATCTGTGCCTGATCCTTAATGAATGGATGAATAAATAAATAAACGAATAAATTCACCCAGTTAGCTCTCACCAATATTGAATCTCATGGAGCATGACTTGAGGTCTTGGCCTTTTCCCTTCCAAAATAATTTAAGCAAATTGACCCATCTCTTCCCCATATTAGAGCTTCAGATCCAAGGGTTTCTTTTATAAAGGCTGCAAATGTTTGCTCTACATCCTTTCAATAGGACCAAGATGCTTACTCCTCCCATTCTAAAAAATAAACCAGCCACTGTAGAGTCAATTCTGGCTCATTGAAACTTAATGTATTACAGAGTAGAACTGATTCTTAAGGTTTTCCTGTATGTAATCTGGGTGAGTTTAAACCACTAACCTTTAGGTTAGCAGTTGATTGCAAACAACTTGGCTCACCCAGGACCTTCTTCCTTCATTAAATACAAATTATTTTAAAGATACCTCACAATTAAGCCTTCTCAGGGCAGAGAAGTTCTGGTTTAAGGTGATGTTTTGTTCTGGTTTTTATAAAAAGTCAACAAGTTTATTCTCTTGCCTTCAGAGAGCAAGCTGTTTCTTTTCTGACTTAACCTATATACTGTTTCAAAGCCATAGTTATGATTATTGCATTTAGAAAGAATACTATTAAAATATTTTACTATTAATGCTAATAGAGGATATGGTGTGTGGAAATTTCATATATGACAAATATCCCATATTCCATGATGCTGGATAACTGCCACATTAAAAATATGGTTTCAGTGTACATACTGTTGGTACCAAGAGATTTATTAGAGGTTCCAAATAAGGGTTGTATATGTAGCTGCAAGCCCCAGGCAGCTACATATACATGCAAATATTGCAACCATTCATGGTTAAATTACATAAAAAATAAAGTGAACCATAGCAATGGGAGATACACAAACAGGGCCCTTGTTTTAGTACTATCTTTATAAAAAAAGCACACATGTAACCAGACTTTGAAAGATGCCTAAAATGAGCCTATAGCTGGCAACATTATATGTTAAAGAGGATTTATTTATATACGGTTAAGAAAAAACAAACAAGAAAACCTTTCTGATCGTTGTTCTTGTTGTTGTTATGGGCTGTCAAGTCGGGCCCAAATCATAGCAACCCCTCCTTGGGTTTCTGAGGCGGTATCACTGTGGAAGGAGATTGCCTAACCTTCCTTGCAAGTAGTGACTGGTGGGTTTGAACCACCAGCCTTCTGGTTGCAATCAAATACCTTAGGCACTATGCCACCAGAGCTCTTTTCTGATCATTAGTCTTACTTAAAAAAGATCAGACTTCCTTCTGCTCCTATTCCTATTCAACTAGGGATTAGGATGACTTACTATGGATACTAGAAAAGGGATTTGTGCATTGGGTGGGAGGTTAATATCCATAACCCTTAATATCCCTCCTGTTATGGACTGAATTATGTCCTTCTCCAAAAGATATGTGGAAATCCTAACCTCTGTACCTGTTAATATAACTCTGTTTGGAAAAATAATTTTTCTCTGCAGATGTTATCAGTTAAATTAATGATTTTATACCAGAGTAGGTTGAGTCCTAATCTCTTCTGAGTGGTATCTTATAATATAGAAGTCATAGACACAGATGAAGACACCATGTGAAGATACATCTCCAAGCCAAAGAAAACCAAGAGATTCTGGGGCTACATAAGCCAATAGAAAGAAGGAAGATTCTTTCCCTGGAGTGGGCAGAGAGAGAGAAAGAGAGACAGCTCTGCTTATGCCCTGCATTTGGACTTCCAGTCTCCACAACTGTGAGAAAATAAATTTCTGTTCTTTATAGCCACTCACTATGTGGTATTTTGTTACTACAGACCTAGGAAACTAAGATATCTCCCAATAAGAAGAGTCTATGATTAATGTTCCGGTTTGCACCAATACGTGTTTCAAATATTTATCTAAATTTAAAAATTAAAGTTTAATAAGTGCATATTTGAATATAATCTTTACAATGCAGGCAGCTATGTATGGACCACACTACCAAATGTGTTGTTGCTGGTTGTCAGTAACACTTTTTTTTCTGTGAATATAAAATATACTCAGGAAGAAACTTGATTTTATTTTTCTTGAGCTCTTCCTTGGAGACCCTTTCCTTTTGTAAGACCCTGTCCAACTTTTTTTTTTTTTTTCCATTTGTTAATATTTTTGTTGTTATTGTTTTTGGCTTGAGAACATTTGTTTTTTCCTTTATTAGTCTAAACTTGTAAAACTTTTTTTTCTGTTTATGAGTGCATTTTGGTATATTTTAAATGTGAAAGAAGGAAACTGATAGAAGTGCTTCAATAAATATCATATTAGTCTTTCCTGATGATTTCAGGAGAACTAAAATTTACCTTTTGGTAGTGTTTTGGATCTATGAACCATTGTTTTGTTGCATTCCAAGCATAGTGAGATGGTGTCCTTATAGATACTTTGCATTATTATTTGATGACATTGTCCATGTGTGTAAAGACAGCCAAGTGATACCTAGATATAATATGTAAATGGATGTTAGGAAATAGCCCATTTTATGAAATTTTAATGAAATCTTTATTCACTTGCTTATTTTGTACCTGCCTGTCACCAAAAGACTAATTATGTAGACAGCATCAGTATTGCAACAAGTCACTGGATTAATGAGACTAGAAATAATTGGGGACTTCATCATATTGTGGCTTAAGGCTACTAATATTCCATCTTCCATGGTCCATGTGTGGTCCGGAATTTGTTAGGCTGAGTTGTCAGAGGGAGGCTTCAGTAACTCCAGCTGAGAGGAGGCTGCGCTAAGACAATTGTTCTCAAACTTGAATATAAATTGGAATCACCTGCAGAGTTTATTATACCACAGATTGTTGTACGCTGTGCTCCAGATTCCCTGGAGCTTCTTGAGTCAGTGGGTTTGCCTAACACGTTCTTAAATGATGCTGATGATGCTGGTCCAGGGATGCACTTCGATAACCACTTGGGTAAGAGTTTTCATCTATTTTTACCTGAGACCAGCTTTGATGTATAGCTATAGACCAAGTTGACTCCCAAGATTCTTCCTGTGTAACAGTGCATATTCATTCACTTCTTTCCTTAATCTTATGTACATTTACAGTAAATTTAGGCAATATCTTTATCTCTTTTTTTTGACAAGAAAGTCAAGGTCAAACACTCTCTGTTTGGGTGAGAGTGGGTATGTGCGAGAGAAACAAATACAACTTTCCTCTTGTGTTTTGATTACTTTCAGTGATTCAATTGCAGGTCACAGAGAATTACCATTTTATCAATAGAGAGTGTTTTTCTACATGAAGATATTCCTTCTTTCAAAGTCATGTTGCCTTGGGGATTTGAAGGTCTACTGAATTCTGAATATTTCACTTGGCCTGGATACATAACTGAATATTTTATTTTGTCAAGCATATTCTTATCTATTCAGTGCCTTCAATAATTCCCTCTCTTCCTGTGCCGACTCAAAAGGTGACCTATAAAAGGCACTGCAGCTAATCCCCAAATTATCAGGCACCTCTCCAATTCTGCCTTTTAGATCTCAGTTTTAAGCCCTCTTGCTCTAGTTTTGGTGTCCTTGTGGTCTTTTGTCTCTTGCTTGCACTCTTACAAACTGACCTCTGTGACTTGATGCTTCTGTTGGCCTGTCTGCTTGGCTTTTTGATTCCAGTTTTCCCCTTGGCTTCGTGCCTAAAGTGTGTATCAATCCCATATGACCTCTACGTCCAGCTCAGGTCCAGGAAGCTACCCTAAGTCTAGGATTCTAATTTCCTATTTCTCTGTTTGGATAGAGTTTTCTAATTTTATTTTATACATATTAGTAAATAGTTCTCTATTTAGTAGGTAAGAAGCCATGCTGTCTAATAATTAGAACAAAATTCTAATATCCAGTGTTATATATTATTGAATTTAGCATTATCATACATTTTAAAATTATTTGCACTTAATACATATTCTTTACCATGTTTAGTTTTAAATCATAAAAAATAACCCAACGCAATCCCACTGCTCATAGGGCTGATTCTGACTCACAGTGACCCTGGAGGACTGAGCAGAACTGCCCCATGAGTTTTCCAAGACTGTAAATCTTTACAGAAATAGACTGCCACATCTTTCTCCCTAGAAGAAGCACATGAGTTCAAACCATGATCTTTTGGTTACTAACTTAGAGTTTTAACCACTGTTGAAACTCCTGCAACCCAGCCCACACTAGTTTAGAGAAAATGAATTTATTGACTAACATAATGTGAGAAACCTGGAGAATAACTGACTTCAGGTGTAGCTTAACACAAGTCCACACTAGTAACATCAAGGACTGGTTTCTCTGTTTTCCATTTCTACCTCTCCTAGGATTCCCCACCACCACTGCCCCTCAAAAAGGCGCTGTCTTAATACAGCAATTGTAGTCAAACAAATTTAAACTCTGGTGGTACTGTTGGTAAAACTAACCAACCTAACTAAAAGAACAGAGGTTCAAACCCACTAGCCATTCCACAGGAGACAGATAAGGCAGTCTGCTTCCAAAAAGATTTACAACATTGGAAATCCTGAGGCAGTTCCACTCTACTCTATAGGGTTGCTATGAGTAGGAATTGACTTGATGCCAGTGGATTTAGTTTAGAGTCAAACAAATTTACACTTCCATAATCAGTGGAGGGAGAGAGAAAGATCCCCCTTTCTCTCAATTCTCATAATCCCTGAGATCTGCTCTCATTGCCCTGAGTGAGTCATGTGCTCACTTCTGAACCAATCACTGTGAACTGCAATATGTTGCCCTGGAGATAAAAGACTCAGGCTGATAGTCTCAGACCTGACCTTTATGCTCCATGTTCAGAACTGGGGTGGAACGAGTCCCAGGCAGACCACCTGAATTCATTGCTAAAGGGCTAATTCTGATCCAAAAATGACACTTCATCCTATTTATTAATCAAAGGATGGCTGAAGGCTTCAAAAATTTTATCTTCTTTTCCTCTTGGTCCTGTATTCTTTTCCTTACAGACTGTTAGTTATCATATTTCTGATCCTTGTTTCCAAGTTGCCAGCAAAGAAAAAGTTCCTTGTTGCATCAATATTTATAAGAGATATATGATATTTAGAAATAAAGTTTTCACACAACATACATTTTTGGTTATTTTTTTCCTGCTACATTTCTTAAAATCAGATTATAATTAGCCAGCATTTGAACACTTTGAATTTTTGGATGATAGGAAATAATTACATTCGTGGAAATTTGAAAACAACAACAAGATATTTTAATTTATTGAGGACATCAATAGACTATTATATAAGTTTTAGGATTACTTATGCCAAATATGTGTAAAAGGAAAGATAGAGAAAATTAATTAAAGAATCCAAAACCACTATAATTCAAACACACATACACACACACACACACAAACTCACTGCCGTTGAGTTGGGTTCAACTCATAGTGACCCCTCCTTGGGTTTTTGAGGCGGTGTCACTATGGAAATAGATTGTTCAACCTTCTTTCTGAGGAGTGGCTGGTGGGTTTGAACCATCAGGCTTCTGGTTAGCAGTCAAATGCCTTAGGCACTACACCACCAGAGCTCCCCTATAATTCACAAGTATGCAAATAATACCATTGTGGGTATACTCTTCCATCTTAAGGAATCTTTCAGACCTCTTCCCAGAGTGGTCCCTTTTACAAGTAAGATCTTTTCACTCATATGTTCAAATTCTCCCATCTCACTTTGACTATATCCCAAGTTCTCACCTTGGCCTGTAAAGAAGTGAATAGTCTGGCCCAGTTACTTCCCCACCTAAAGCTATTTTTTCCTTCCTAACTCTCACTTTGCCAGAGCCACCCCAGCCTACTCATCCTGACACCGACTGGCATTACACCCACCAAGCATGTGGCTGCTGTGTAGCTTTCCCTTGTCCTGCTCCCTCTGTTGCCTTTAGAGAGCTATCTGGTTTGCTCACTTCCTTCCTCCTTCATTTCATGAGTCTAGGCTTTAGCATCATCTCCTCTTCAAGGCCTTCCCTGTCTTGTATTCCTCATCTAACATGCCTGCTTTATCCCATGATTCTTCATTTCTAAAATTGTCTTTTTTTTTTTTTTTTTAATCACCACAGACCAAAAGATAGACATTACAATGTATACATTTTATTCTTTGCCAGCTATTCTTCCATTGAGCTCTGGTACAGTGGTTAAGGCATTTGGCTGCTACCCAGAAAGCTGGCAGTTCAAACCTACCAGCTGCTCTATGGGAGGAAGATGAGGCAATCTATTTCCATAAAGATTCACAGCCTTAGAAATCTCATGGGTCACTGAGTCAGAATTGATTCAATGACAGTAGGTTCTTCCATAAGACTGTCAGCTCCAGAAGGCAAGGACTCGGTCTGTTAGTGCTGTCTACTCAGATAGTAGAATAATTCTTAGTTTATAGTCGACATTCTGTAAGTATCTGTTGAATGCATCAATGAATTAGCTTTACATTTTACCTTATTTTTTTAGTACCATGTAACTTTCAAAGTAATACTTTAGTACAAGGTAAAATTTTGTGAGCTGTATAGAAATGTCTTTGGCAGTTAAAGATTATTATGATTCTGGCTCATGTAGGTTTCCTAGGAGATTGATATTTCCTTCAGTGACATGGTTTAGTCACAGTTTGAGCCTTTGCTGTCATTTTGTCATCTGAGTCTGGGAAACACTTATTTCATCCTTTTGAAGGGTTCAGTAGACAAGTCTTCCTTTATAAAAACTAAGGAGAAATGCTAACACCAGCAAACCATTATGTTGGTTTTTATTATATTTTTCATCTTAGCCTCCACAGGGTCCATGAATCTGAGAATCTGAAGGGAGTGATCATGAGCTTAGAAAGGGCAAGAATGTTTGTAAGACTGACCTTGAAACAAACAATGAAAGATTGGCTTTTTCAAATTCCTTTGTAAATTGAGTTGTTTCCAAGTTGGAATGCTTTTCCCCATACAGACTAACTCTATATGCTGGTTAAGTTCATACCCTAGTTACTAGCTAGTCACAGAAACTAACCAACTTTTGGTACTTGATGTATTATTGCAATGATTTAAACTGTACTTGATCCTATTCACTGTATTGTTTCTGTGGAATACTTCAGTGCTAATTTGAAAGATCTTTAACTTTCTCAATGTGGATTTTAGGGAGGTAGGATTAGAAACTCTAACACAAAACACTTAATATGTTCATCTTTTTTATCCGTGTAAAGGGTACTGAATGTTATGACTTAACAAATGAACTGCACTTTTTTTTTTTTTTTCTCCCCGACTTGTAGATGGGGTGAGAGAAGGTTGCAGGTGAGGAATTTCTCTGAAAGGAGTGCCTAGTTTTGAACTTTCCCAGATAAGGGTCAGCTTTTTGTGCAACCTTTCAGTATATAAAACTAAAACCAAGAAATTGTCAAAGATCCAAAAGGAATAATTCTGACTGGCTCACCTTTAAATTATAAACAGAAGCATGGGGTAGGGAGGTGAGGGGACTATGCCTGTCGAAAGTACAGAGCTGAGAAGCTAAATGGAAAGTTTAGTTGTTTTTCAGCCTTTTCCAAACTTTTAGGAATTATCTCTTATTAATAGATAGTATCTCAAATCCTGAAACTGACCTAAAATCTTAAGGAAGCACAGACTTCAGAAAATTAGTTAATCATTTGTCTAGAGCTTGGATCTTTGCAAAAACTGAATTATAACAGATTGCAAAACTGCTTCCTTCAGGCAAAGACACACCAAAAGATTTCTTGCACTCTTATTCTGTAAGTAAGTCCATGAGCACAGGGATTTTTGACTGTTTTGTTCACTGCTGTGCCCCAGTGCCCAGAACTGCCACCCAGTATATGCTCAACAAATATGTGTTGAATAATTTGGTGAAACACAGGGCCTTCCCTCACTAAGAACACCAAAGAAGGGTGCTCCTCCCTGTTTCCATATATGGTATCAAGGACATGAACATGTGACCTAGACATAGAAAAATGAATATGAATATTCCTGTCAGTATATTTGAATCTTGAGGGAAAGATGTAGGTAAATTTTGATGATATTCACAATAACTGTAGTGGAATTAAATGTCTGGAATGGTGGTTTCAAGTCTCTTTGGTGATAGCAATGTCCTACAGAATTATGATGGCAAGACCGGAAAATAATTCCGTATCAACCTTTTCTTTGGCATTTGACTTTGGTTCCTATTTTCTAGCCTCTCTTGGTGTCTAGTCCTTTTCCAAACCTGGTTCTATTGAGTCTTTGAGGTATTTATTATTTTACTGAACAAGTTAGCCAGAGTTGGCTTATGTAGTTTGCATCCAAAAATCTTAACTGATGCTGGGCAAGAAATAACAGATCTGGGTTGCTATGAGTTGGATCTGACTCAACAGCAGGGCGAAAAACAAGTTAACACCAGCATATACTTTTCAATATATTCTGGTGATTTGAGTTGGTTCATTCTGGTTCATCCCCTTGCTGAAATTTGCATTTTCACACTAGATGTACTGAATCAAAATCTACATTTTAACAAAATCCCCAGGTGATTCTTACGATTCAGTATATCTGGGGTGGAAGTGCAAATTCTCAGCAGGGCGAAGAACCAGAATGAATTTATTTGAAGCCCTAGATTAAAGAAAACATTTCAATCTCTGCAATTAGAGAAAAGCCTAAAATGAACTGGGTGTAATGAGTACTTAATAACAGGATCAGTGAAGTAAAACTAGTTACTGAACCTAGGTACTATGTCAAGACAAGTCTAGGGGAAAGTTTTATTTTAAGATTGAGTTATTAATTTGCTCATCTCTATTTGCAACTATATATAAGGAGCTGTGGCAGTGCAGTGATTAAAGCATTCAGCTGCTAACCAAAAGGCTGTAGATTCAAACCCATCAGCTGCTCTGTGGGAGAAAGATGAGGCAGTCTGCTTCCATAAAGATCTGTAGCCTTGGAAACCCTATGAGACAGGTCTACTCTGTCCTATAGGGTCACTGAGTCAGAATAGACTCAATGGCAGTGGATCTGGTTTGGTTTTGGTTTTGGTAACATTCTGGTTCCTGAGATACTTTAAATCAAAATGAAGACAACTTTCTGTTCAAAACTTCTCTTGTTCTTTCATTTCCTGTGATAACTAATACCTCTATCATCCCCCAGTTACCAAATATAGAAACTCCATATTTGTCCATGTCATCCTGGACAGCCTCCCACTTCCTTGGGCTTCTCATCCAATTCAACATTTCTCAATCCTCACTTTGATTGCCTTAGGTCAAGCAGTTACCAACTTTCTCTTAAACTATTACAATAGTTCCTAAGCAAAAATTCTACACTCTCCCAAAACAACTGCTACACATATCATGTATTCTCATTACTTCCAGAATATCAACATTGTATAACAATAACGGGTCTTTTCCTCACCTGCAGAAAAAATTTCAGAGGATGTTTTCTTCTTTCTCTCTCTCTCTCTGTTTTTACAAAGGGCAATGAGGATACTTTATTATGAAATTTATAATAAAGAAATGCTCATATTTTTGTGGTGAGAGTTGGAAAGAGCTCATGAAAACATCATGGATACTCTTTAACTTTTAATATGGATAAAGAAATACATGGTCAAATATGTATATATATTATCAGTATTCAGAAAACACATTTCTAAACTAAGATAATCACATTGTTGAAATCATGAGGTGAGAAAAGTTCTAAAAGATAAATGTACAGTACAGCAGAATAGAGGTAACCTTCCCAAGATTAAAAAAAAAAAAAAAATCAATGTAAAATGATTTAAAAGGGACAAAAAGATTATATATTGGGGAAAAGGGACAATAATGCACTAAGAAATGGCAGATACAACTTTATATATCAAAGAAAATAGCATAAAAATAGCTGAGGCAAAAATGGTTATATATACAAAGAGAAACTGGAAATATGACAATCCTAGTAGAGAGCTTTAATGCTACTTTGAGAATTTGCAATTCATGTAGAAACAAAGAATACCTTGCTTCATTTTCTTCAAGCCTTTAACGTTGCTTTGAAGTCATAAGTTGTTCTAGTGTAAACTATCTTAAATATGTATTCATTTTTCTCTCTCTGGAAGTTTTTGAGATCTCTTTATATCTGGTTTTGTTAATTTTAATGATTTTGTGTCTTGATGTGGGTCTTTTTTGCATTCAGTGTGCTAGTCATTCAGTGTGCCCCTTTCATTTTGGAAGTGCATATCCTTCTATTCCGAAATATCTTAAATTTTTGTTTGATAATTTCTAGCACTTCTAATATGTTATATCTTCTATCTTCTGATCCTTTAATATTAAGCTTTCTCTTTCATTTATTTCTATTATTGTTTATTTTCTCCACTTCTATTGAATTTAAGAGCTCTGGTGGTGTAATGCCTGAGACACTTGACTGCTAACCAGAAACCTGGCAGTTCAAACCTACCAGCTACTCCTCAGAAGGAAAGTTGGGAAATCTACTTCTGTTGTGATACTGCCTCAAAAACCCAAGGAGGGTAGCTATGAGTCAAGTCTGACTCGATGGCACATAACAACAACAAGAGCTACTCAATATATTGTGCTTTTATGTTTCTATTTTCTAAAACCTATTGTTTGTACTTTGAATGTCCTCCTTTTATAAAAAATTTAACATCCTTTTTGTTGGTGATATATAAAATATTTTTCGTTATCTTTCTTATACAGCCATTAAAGGTATTTAAAAATTTCCACAACTCTCCTTGATTACTTCCTTTCTGATCTATTTTTTTCTTTAGTTTGCCTGGTTTCATGTTAGATGTCTTAAATGTTTGATGTTCCTTGGATGTCTGTTCATATTTAAGAGTAAGTAAGTTAAAACTTGTTTGGAAGCTTCCATTGTGTGGTATAGTTTGTTGACTGATGGGCTATAGTATAGAGGGTGATTAGAAAGAGACCTTGCTGGTACTTTAGAGTGCTTCTAAATCACATTATGTGAGGTCTTCCTGTCCATGTTTGTAATGTTAGTGCACAGGAACTTTCAGCTAAAAATAGACTTCTACTTTTGAAAAGCAATACCACTGCAAAACTCTTCTCAATTTGCTTTTTTCCCAATACTTTATATTTTCCTTGACTCCATACCAAATCAGACTCACTGCCATTGAGTCAATTCCAACTCACAGCAACCTCCATAGGGTTTTCAAGTCTGCAAATCTTTACTGGAGTCGACTGACTCATCTTTCTCCTGTAATGACTGATGGGTTTGAACCACTAACCTTTCAGTTAGCAGCCAAGTGCCTTAACCACTATACCACCAAAACTCTTCTACTTTTTATAAAGCAAATTATTTTAATCAAATATAGTATTTCCAAATCATTAATATAGTTTCCTAGAATAACCAACTCTCTTTAATATAAGATGCAAAAGAGTTGAAGTTATTTAGAAACAATCTGAGTATAGAAATCTTTTTAACATTATTATTTTCCAGATCTTTTCCTCCCAGTAGTTCTAGCTCTACTAAAGTTCCAGCACTTTAAAAAAAAAAAATCACAAGAGTAAATAATAGTTGTTTCTCAGTGTTATTTTTCATATGTAATTAAATTAAGCATTTATCAAATCAACTAAATATTGGTATAAGAGAGTTTTTGTTTTTGTTTTCCTTAACTAAGTAAATTCTTTGGAAAGGTTCAATAAAGGTGCACAGATATAAGGGAGAGTAGCCTATTATTTGCATTATAGTTCAGCATGCTGTGGGCATTGTTGTTGTTCTCAGGTGCTGTTGAGTCAATTCTCACTCACAGAGACTCCATGTACAACAGAACAGAATACTACCCCATCCTGTTCCTTCCTCACAATCATTGCAGTCACTGTGATAATCCTTCTCATTGAGGGTTGTTTCCTTTTTCACTGACCCTCTACCAAGCATGATATCATCTTGGGACTGGTCCCTTCTGATAACATGACCAAACTATGAAAGACACAAGTCTGGCCATTCTTGCTTCTAAAGAGCATTCCGGCTGTACTTCTTCCAAGATAGATTTGTTCATTCTTCTGGCAGCCCATGATATTTTCAATAATCTTTGCCAACACCACAATTCATATTCTTTTACAGTCTTCCTTTTCCATTGTCTAGCTTTCACATGAATATGATAGACCTGTTAGAAAGCCAAAAAGGAAGAACAGTCTTGGCATTTCTCAAGTTGACAGAAGGAAGAAAAAAATTCAACTGTCAAGTTGCAATATTAAAGGACACAATGGAAAACAGAAGCTCTGGGAGCATAATATCTAAGGCATTTAACTGCTAACCAGAAGGCTGTTGGTTCAAACCCACCAGCCACTCCTCAGAACGAAGGTTGGACAGTCTACTTCTGTAGTGATACTGCCCCAGAGACCCAAGGAGAGGTCACTATGAGTCACTATGAGTCAGGTCTGACTCAACAGCACATAACAACAACAACAACAACAACAACATGGACAAAATATTTAATGATGCAGAAAGCATCCAAAGAAGATGAAATGCATACACAGAGTCACTGGGTCAAAAAGAATTGGTCAATGTACAACTATTTCAGGAGGGATCATATAATCAAGAACCAATGGTATTGAAGGAAGAAGCCCAAGCTGCACTGAAGGAACTGGCAAAAAAACAAGGCTCTAGGAATTGAGAATGTCCATTGAGATGTTTCAACAAATGGATGCAGCACTGGAGGAGATTACTCATTTATGCCAAGAAATCTGAAAGACAGCTACCTGGCCAACTCAATGGAAAAAATAGATATTTGTATCCATTCCAAAGGAAAGGTGATCCTACAGAATGTGGAAATTATCAAACAATATCATTAATGTCACACACAAGGAAAATTTTGCTGAAGATAATGGCATCATGTTTAGAAGAAGAACCATTAACAACCTGTGATATGAAGATGACACAACATTGCTAGCTCAAAGTGAAGATGACTAGAAGCACTTGTGGATGTTCAAAGACTACAGTGCTCAGTATAGATAACACCTCAACATAAAACAAAAATCCACACAATTGGACCAATAAGCAGTATCATGATAATTATAGAAAATATTAAAATTGTCCAGGATTCCATTTTACTTGAATCCAGTCAACACCTATGGAAGTAGCAGTTAGAAAATCAGATGTTGTATTGTGCTGATAAAATCTGCTTCAAAAGACCTCTTTAAGATGGTAACAATCTGGATTCTACATCTGGCTTGTTATCATCTCATCCCTGTTTCTTGGGACTTGAGACAGCACCCTGCCAGTTTGGGTTAGTCAGCTCTTGCAACCATCATCTGGTGGTGTTCTGCACATAGGAAGCCTCTAGTAAAAATTGGTTGAATGACTTGAAGGCTGTCTCTGCAGAGGATAGTTCATCAATACTTTTAAAAGAGAAGATGGCAGAATAGGCAGACAAGCTACACAGACTCTCTTCAATAAAGAAAAGAGAAACCAATTGACAGAGATACAGAAGATTATCTTGGAGACCTGAGCTTTGAAAGGAAGTGGATTAGACATCAAGTAGTGGAATAATCTGAATGAAAACAGTGAGTAAAGAGATGGATGGTGTTGTGGTCTATGAACTACTCTGATGGCACCAATAGTCTGTATATTTCCAAGTGGTGTTAGGACCTGAGAATTGACCTAAAGATCAGGCCTGGTCACCAAGGGCCGCAGGGATGACTGCACAGGTGGCCAGTTAATAGGAAGGGAAACAGTAGAGAAGGAGACAACCTGAGCTGTGGACTTTTGGTTGTCCAGAGGGTGCAGCCATTTTGATCGATTACAAGCGATGGCCATTTTGGATATTTAAAGTGACAGTATATTCATTCAGATTCCAGGGACTTAAGAATAGGCTCTGCTTGCCAAGGACAGCAGGAGGCTGACAAAGGGAAAGGAGACAGGTCGTGAGTGTATAAATGCTGGCAATGAGCAAATAGAGGAGCACGTACCCTGCTTATGTAGATAACATCCAAATAAGACAAAGGAAATGAAAATTGTCAAAAAGAGACTCCAACATAATCATCAATTAAATATAAACACAAAAATGTCACAATGTCTTGGAGACAACAGAGCATCATGATCCACACAAAGAGGCAAGAGAAAGCAGGAGAAATAAGGGGCCAGAATACAGACCCACAACACATCCCTGAGGAAGAAGCAGCATTGGAACTCCCTGATAAGGAATTCAAAAGAATTATATTTAGATATCTTCAAAGATTGAGAGACAGATCAAGGAAAACACAGAGAAAACCCTAGAAAAATTTCAGAAGACAATACAAGAACAAAATGACAAAATAAATGAAAAATTAGAAATGATACAAAATCTACAGATAGAAATCCAGAAGACTAATACTAAATTTTCAGAAATGTACCAATTCAGAATTAGTAAGATTGAATGAAGACAAATATCTCAATACTTCTTTGGAAAGGGATCAATCAGGAAAAAAACATCAAAAAAAAATTAAGAAACCCTAAAGTTCATATGGTATACCATCAAAAGGAATAACCTATGTATATTTGGAATTTCTAAGGCATTTGCCCAAGGCATTTGACTGCTAACCAGAAGGCTGGAGGTTCAAACCCACCAGCCACTCCTTGGAAGAAAGATGGGGCAATCTACTTCCACAGTGATACTGTCTCAGAAACCCAAAGAGGGGTCACTATGAGTCGGATCTGACCCATGGCAGTGACTTTGGTTTGGTTATTTGGAATTCCAGAACAGGAAGAGACAAATAAAACCACAGACAAAATTATCGAAGATTTGTTGAAAGAGAATTTCCCTGGTGTGATGAAAGATGAGAATATATTCATTCAATGAGTCTAATGAACTCCGAGCAGGACAGACCCCAAATTAAAATCACCAAGACATATCATTATCAAACTTACCAAAACCAAAGACAAAGAAAGAATCCTAAAAGAAAAACAAAAAGTTACCTACAAGGGGCAACCAATAAGACTAAGCTGGAATTTCTTGCAGAAAGAATGCAGGCAAAAAGACAAAGGGATGCTGTATATAAAACCCTGAAAGAAAAAAGTTTCCAACCAAGAATTATATACCCAGCAAAATTGTCCCTCAAGTATGATGGTGAAATTAGGAGATTTCCAGACAAGCAGAAATTAAGGGAATTTGTTTAAACCAGACGAACCTTACAAGAGACACTAAAGGGAGTCCTTTGAGCAGAGAACCAAGAACAGCAAACAGCAACTGACCGTTAGCACACATGATAACACAACCCAAAAACCAGCCCAGTTATGGAAGTATCCAAAGTAACTCATCCTACAAGATTGTAAACAGGGAACCAGGGATATCAGCTGACAAATGAGGACAACTACAAACCAAAAAGAGGGAAAAAAATTGTGTAGTTACAGAACATCTAAATGGTAGGGAAGTCAAGACAACTGCAAGATAGAATGTACTGTTCTAAACTTTGGAAGAAAATTATAAATTACAGGGTAACCTCAAAGAA
>NW_006921727.1:7650723-7672442 GCF_000298275.1 Orycteropus afer afer | reverse complement strand
AATATTTAGCTAATAAGGCATTTGACTGCTAACCAGAAGGCTGACAGTTCAAACCCACCAGCCACTCCTAGGAAGAAATATTGGGCAATCTACTTACGTAGAGATACTGCTTCAGAAACCCAAGGAGGATTTGCTATGAGTCAGAAATGATTCGATGGCAATGAGTTTTGTTTTGTTTTGTTTTTTTGAAAACAATAGCAATGAAAGGTGTGATAACACAATTCATAAATGAAATGAGCTCAGCACAGAAAATTATATGTAACAAAGATATCAGCAACATCATGACAAAGCATATAACAAAATGACAGCAATAAATTCTTACTTGATAATTACACTGAATGTCAATGGATTAAATGCACCACTCAAGAGATGGAGAGTTGCAGATTGGATAAGAAAACACAACCTATCAATATGTCATCTACAAGAGACACACCTTACAGAGAAAGACAAATATAGACTAAAAATCAAAGGTTGGGAAAAGATATATCAAGCAAATGGCAACCATAAAAGAGCAGGAGTAATAATATTAATTTCTGAGAAAACTGACTTTAAGACAAAAACCATCATAAGAGACAAGGAAGAACATTCTATAATGATAAAAGAAACCTTTGAAAACAAGGACATAATGATAATAAATATCTTTGAACCCAATGAAAAACCCCAAAATACATAAACCAGACTCTAACAGAATTGAAAAGATAAATAGATGACTCTGTAATTGTAGTAGGAGACTTTAATACACAACACTTTCAATCACAGATAGAACTAGAAAGAAACTCAACAAAGACACCAAAGAACTAAACAATACAATCCACTAACTTGATCTTATAGACATCTACAGAGCACTTCACCCAACAACAGCACAATATACATTCTTTTCCAGTGCACATGGAACATTCTCCATGATAGACCATATGTTAAGGCACAAAGCAAACCTCAATAAATTTAAAAACATTTAAATAATGCAATGCTTCTTCTCAGATCACAATGCCATAAAAATAAAAATGAACAACAGGGAGATGAATGGAAAAAGAGCAAACTCATGAAAACTGAGTAACACCATCCTTGAAAATGACTCAGAAATAGAAGAAATAGAAAATGAAATAAAAAAATTCCTTAAATCAAACAAGAATGAAAGTATCACATGCCAAAATCTTTGGGACACAGCAAAAGCAGTGATCAAAGGACAATTTATAGCAATAAATGCTCACATCAAAAAAGAAAAGAGAACCAAAAATCACCACTGTAACCCACCATCTCTGACAATTAGAAAAAGAGCAGCAAAAAAAGCCTACAGTCACCAGAAAAAAAGAAATAATAAAGATTCGAGCAGAAATAAATGAAACAGGAAATACAAAGACAATAGAAAAAATCAACAAGACTAAAAGTTGGTTCTTTGAAAAGATTAATACAATTGACAAACCACTGGCAAATTTAACAAAAGAGAAGAGGGAGAGAATACAAATAACATGAATAAAAAATGAATTGAGTGACACCACAACAGAACCAACAAAAATTAAAATGATAATATCTGGATAGTATGAAGAACTATACTCCAACAAATTCAAAAATCTAGAAGAATTGGACAGATTTCTAGGAACATACTAGTTACCTAAACTAACAGAGGCAGAGGTAGAAAAGTTGAACAGACCCATAACAACAGAAGAAATTTAAAAGGTCACAAAAAACTACCAATAATAAAATGCCCTGCCCAGATGGTTTCAATGGCAGAATTCTACCGAAGGTTCATAGAACTGACACCAATCTTACTCAAACTATTCCAGTACATAGGAAAGGATAGTATCCTCCCAAATTCATTTTATGAAGCAAGCATAACCTTAAAAACCAGGCAAAGACATCACTAAAAAGGAAAACTATAGACCAATATCCCTCATGATTATAGATTCAAAAATCTTCAACAAAATCCTAGCTAGTAAACTCCAGCAACATATCAAAAAAATAATACATTATGAACAAGTGGGGTTCATACCATGTATGCAAGGATGCTTCAACATTAGAAAAACAATCAACATCATCCCTCACATAAATAAAACAAAGGATGATAACCATATGATTATATCAATCGATGCAGAAAAGGCATTTGAGAAAATCCAACACCCATTCCTGATAAAAAAAAAACTCTCAGAAAAATGGGAATAGAAGGGACATTCCTCTACATAATAAAGAGCATCTATGCAAAGCCAACAGCCAACATTATATGGAGTGAGACTGAAACCATCCCCCTTGCAAACAGGAGCCAGACTAGGATGCCCTCTATCACCACTTCTATTCAACATTGTATTGGAAGTCCTAGCCAGGGCAATAAGGCAAGAAAGGGAAATCAAAGACATCCAAATTGGTAAATAAGTCAAACTATTCCTATTTGCTGATAATATGACCCTATACAAAGGAAACCCAAGAGACTCAGCAAGAAACTACTGGATCTAATTGAGAGATTTAGCATAGTGGTGGGATACAAGATCAACATCCAAAAATCAGTGGATTTCTCTACACCAGCAAAGAGATTGCTAAAAAGGATATAAGGAAATCAATACCATTTACAATAGCTACCAAAAGGAAAAAAAAAAAGGAAGGTTGGGCAATCCTACTTCCGTAGTGATACTGCCTCGGAAACCCAAGGAGGGGTCGCTATGAGTCGGGGCCGACTCGACGGCACATAACAACAACAACAACAACAACAGGGACAGAAATGACCTGTACAAAGAAAACTACAAATCACTACTCCAAGAAACCATAAGAGATCTAAATAAATGGAAGACCATATCATGCTCATGGATGGGAAGATTGAATATCATGAAAATGCCAATAGTACCCAAGGCAATCTATATATTCAGTGCAATCCCAATCCAGATCCCATCAGCATTCTTTGATATGGAAAAACAAAGCATTAATTTTATATGGAAAGGAGAGACCTCAGATAAGCAAAGCACTACTGAAGAACAAAAACAAAGTAGGAGGTCTCACACTGCTGGATCTCAAAACTATTATACAGCCACAGAAATCAAAACAGCCTTAAACTGGTACAACAATAGACACCCAGACCAGTGGACCAGAAATGAGAAACTAGAAATAGATCCATCAATCTATGGTCAGCTGATTTTTGACAAAGGGCTCAAATCCATTAAATGGGGAAGAGATGGTCTCTTTAACAAATGATCCTGGCAAAACTGGATATTCATTTTCAGAGAAATGGAACAAGATCTGTACCTCATACCATACACAAAAACTAACTCCAGATGGGTCAAAGACAAATGTGAAACCTAAAACAAAAAAGTTCCTCAAGGAAACAATAGGGGCAAATTTAGGGACCCTAATTTATGGCATAAATAGGCTGTCAAGCACACCCAAAGTGCATAAACAGCTGAAGATAAACTAGATGAATGGGACTTTCTAAAAATTATTCATGTGCTTCCAAAGACTTTTCCAAAAGAGGAAACAGAGAGCCTACAGATTGGAAAAAAATATTCAGCAATGACATATCTGAGAAGGGACTTATCTCTAAAATTTACACAAATCTTCAACACTTCAACAACAAAAAGAGTAACAATCCAATTAAAAAATGGGCAGAAGACATGAATAGACACTTCATCAAAGAGGATATTCAGGCAGCCAGCAAATACATGAAAAATGTTCACAATCGTTAGCCATCAGAGAGATGCAAATCGTAACAACGAGATACCATCTCATCCCAGCATTAATGGCAAAGTTCAACAAGACAGAAAATAATGCTGTCAAGGATGGGGAGAGATGGGGACTCTCATACACTGCTCATGGAACTGTAAAATGATACAACTGTGGAAAGCAGTATGGTGATTCCTTAAAAAACTAGAATTAGGAATGCCATTTGACCCAGCAATCCTATTACTAGGTATATATCCTAAAGAAGTGAGAGCCAGGACAAGAACAGATATATGCACACCCATGTTCATCACAGCACTATTTACAATAGCCAAAAGATGGAAACAACCTATATGCCCATCAATAGAAGAATGGATAACCAAACTATGGTACATGCACACAATGGAATACTGTGCAACACTAAAGAATAATGTAAAATCTGCAAAATACCTCATAACATGGATGAACTTGGAAGACATTATGCCGAGTGAAATAAGTCAACCACAGAAAGACAAATACAGTATTAGTTCATTATTGTAAAAAGTCAAGGAAAGGTTTATATATGTAAGGAAACTTTCTTTGTTGGTTACCAGAGGTGGGAGTGGAGGGGAGGGAACACTGAACACACAAAAAGCAATGCATTGACCCATGTCACTTTAGTTTTGTGTATTTCAGTGTACATCAATTACATTTCAATAGAATATATTTTTAAAAAAATGATGAACAAATATGTCACTTTGAAGACTAAGGTGTACCTGACCCAAGCCATAGTGTTTTCAGTCAGCTCACAGGCATGTGAAAGCTGGACAATAAATATTTTTGACTTTGTTTTCATTACATTTTTATTCTACATGGCTCCCACTCCAACTCAGGAGCACTGATTTGATTGAGCCACGGTAGGCATCTTGGACATTTAAGAACATTTTGGTAGTCTGTTTGAAGAGAAACCTGGGCTGATAAGTCAATTTATTAATCATAATCAATTCCTCAAGTATATATCTCACTGTCAATAAACAAATCAATGGCCATATACATCACCCTCTACTTATTCCTTTGTGAATCTGGTGAGTACATGTGCTCCTGACAAACCGATCCAGCCTTGGTATGTTAACAAATTGTATTTCTGAACCAGGAACACTGTGGCCAGCTACTAAACAAATAGATCTCCCAGAAGGTTAATGGTTCAAATGCAATTAAAGTTTAGTTTTCATTATCTCATAGTATAAAGGAAATCTTCTGTTTAGTAGGAACATCAGGAGTTATGTTAGCATAGTGGCTAAGGCACTTGACTGCTAACCAGAAGGCTGACAGTTCAAATCCACCAGCCACTCCTCGGAAGGAAGATGGGGCAATCTACTTCCATAGTGATACTGCCTCGGAAACCCACAGAGGGGTCGCTATGAGTTGGGTCCGACTCGACGGCACATAACAACAACAGCAACAACAGTAGGAACATCATGCTTACATATGTCAATGTAGAAACCTCTATTGTCTTCAATATTTAGCCTAAATGGTTTCTGGTTTTGTGTCTGTCTTGGTCAGCTGTGAAGGAGACTGCAGGAAGAGTGCTAATGGGAAGTTCTGACAGTGGCACACATCACTATGCTCACATTTCATTGGCTAGAATTCAGTTTTATGACCACATATGAGAACTGCAAGGAGTGCTGGGAAATGTAGTATAGTGCCTAAGAAAAATTGGAAAACACTGGTTTGGGTGAACAGCTAGACATCTATGCTGTACCCATATATAGTGCTATCTGAGCATCTTGACTCTTCTATATCAGGTTACTAAATCACTTTTTATAAAACATTTTTCTTTCTTATTTACTTTATTTTCCAATAGCCCATCATTTAGTAGTATAATTTATAGTTCACCAAATCAAAAGCTCTTCTTTGACATCATCTCTGTAGCTTACTTATAGTATGACTTTAATGGTGATACCTCCCAAACCATAATGGTTGAGGGGTGTGGAAGAAAGGTTCATCACCACCTAGTTTCCTGCCTTTCAGTTTCCTTCCTCTTTTTTTTTTTTTTTTTGTTTCTAGAAAAAACATCTCGGAGTTCTTCAGAGAGTTAGTGATTTCTACTTTGACCAGTAAAAGTGGGCCATCTCCAGTGTAATTGTTGAGTTTGGTCATGATCTGCAAGTGGCCACTATGCCTCCTAAATATCCATGGTAGACCTGGTCACCTGGGAGCCACTTACATTATTTTGCTTCTTTTATTCCTACTTAGATCTAATCACCAGATTCTTGAAGTTGAAAAATAACAACTTTAAAATTTATGTTTTCTCTGTGATATACGAGACATCAGTTCCAAATCATTAACAGTCTACTTTGTTATGGTAATTAGTTCCAAATTGTTACATCAATAAGTCACCTTCTATCAGAGATATCTTTTATTGAACATAGTAAGAAAGACAGTACTCTGAAGACCAGTTTGTATTAACAAATTGCAATGTACACAGGCCATAAAATAGACACAAGTACGTCATCCAGGCTTAGAATAGGACAGTTGGTCATGGGAGACTCTAAAGAGAACTACGTACATAGGTCTCATTTAAAAGGGTTAGCTGACACCCACTGCTCAGCTCCCATTTAACATTGGCATTAATGTGACAAATTGTACCTCTTGTATTTTATCTAATGAACACATTTTTAGACATTATTATCTGCCAAGCTCTAAATATTTTACCAATATTAAATCATTTACAGTGCTATGAAGGGGGTCTAATTATGATTCACATTTAAGATGAGAAACTGACCCAAGTCATATAGCTGGTATGTGGTAGAGTCAGGATTCAAATCTGGCTTCAGGGTTGAGGATCTTAGTGACTATTTTCTGCTTCTGGATGTTTTCCTGTCAAATATTAAATAAAAAGTTTCTATAAGAAAATTTTTTGAGTTTTAAACGTCTGCAGGTTATTCAACTTTTTTTTTGAAATATTGGACTGGACTTAGGAAACATATCCATGGGTCAGAATTTGACATTTGACAGTTTCTACCTCTGCTCCACTTCTTAATACAAAATGGCTTAACTCTATCCATCTTACATTGTCTGTTTATCAGGGAGTTGATTTTACAGGTATATATTATTATTCCATAATGTGTATTACAGGAGCTCTGGTAGTGTAGTGCCTACGGCACTTGAGTGCTAACCCGAAGGCTGGTGGTTCAAAGCCACCAGCCACTTCTCAGAGGGAAGGTTGAGCAATCTACTTCCATAGTGATACCACCTCAGAAAATCAAGGAGGGGTCGCTCTGAGTCAGGGCCAACTTGACAGCACATAACAACAACAATGTATATTACATTAAAAAAAAAAAAAACTTACCCAGAAAGGCAGTAGTGATTAGCACTATGGACTTAGAAGCTAGGATGCTTGAGTTGAAATCCTGATGCTATTACTTATTGTGTGGCCTTAGGCAAGCAATTTAACTTTCTGCTCCTTCTCTCTGAAAAGGGGTAGGTGGTAGAACTGAGCTCAAAAGGTTTTTTTTGGTAATTAAATGGAATAATAAACCTAAAGTGCTAAGAAAAGTATGTACTACAAACACTGTGTAAATGTTTGTTACAGTGGGCATGTTTTTTGTCTGCGACATGTTTAGAAGCTTGCTACAAGGTCAGGCAGAGGCCTTTTATATATTCCTTTTATATCTTTATAAGAGTTGCCTGGTATACAATAAATGCTCAATAAATGTCATCAACAATAACAGTAGACTCCACATCTTTGGTAAGACTTGCTTACTAACTCATTACAAAGGAGCATATTTAGCCTCATTTTCCCTCCCATTGATCCCTCAAATACCTCGATAGAGATAGAGTTGACATTTATTTATCAGGTAAATGTAGCATTAAAATTTTTACATAATATACTTTATATCAGAGCTCAGCAAATGTTTTCTGTAAAGGGCCATTTAGTAAATATTTTAGGTGCTGTGGGATATATGGTCTCTATTTCACTCTTTCACTCTGCCTCTGTATTATGAAAGTAAACATAGAAAATGTGCAACTGAATTATGTGTCTGTATTCCAGTAAAACTATTTACAAAATCAGGTGGTAGAGGAGGTAAATCCTTAGCTTGCCAACCTCTGTTTCTACTATTTCATTATATTAGATTATATTGGAAGTGGCTGTAGCATAGTCCTGTCACAATTTACAAATAAAGGAGGTCTATCTGCACACTGTTCTCTAGATGACAACATTTGATTCTGGGCTGGATACTTCATGTTGAGGACAAGAACTCTTTCCTTTTAAATACATTCCAGAATGTTTTCCTATAAAAGTACAACTTCAGAACCCACTTACATTAAGATCTTGTGGTGTTGCATCAATAAATACATAGCAGGACCATTAGCACAACATTTGTTTGTTTGTGTTTTTCCTCTTGATCATTCCATCTCTAAGGGTGATGTCAAACCTATGTACTTCAACAACCACTCTGAATCTGTTTACAATTGATGGAAAATGCACAAAAGTTTTTTTCCTCCTTAAAATTTTCCTTTAAAAGAGAGTCAGATTTTAAGGGACTCTGTAAAAGAAGATAATGAATCATTATGAACAGATGACTCACCTCAGAGAAAAGCAAATCTCTCTAAGTGTGCAATTTGGGAAAACATTTTTTTCCTAAAGCAAAATCCACATTATGAAAGCTGTTAAGTGTCTTGTGTACATGTGGGGAAAATAATTTATATAACAGCAATAAAATATTTTACCTGCTCAATATTTTCTTGACTTACTATTTTTTAAGAAATAATTATAAGTTAATTTGGTGTCCTCAAGAGAGAAAAAAAAAAAAGGTATAATAACCCTGCTTACCGTAGGCTGAGGACATGGTCTTTTCTTTCTGGCAATAAAAATAATGATTATGGCAATAAAATAATTTACATATTTCGGGTTATACTCTAATGAAATGGAGATATGAGAAAGGAAAAAGAAAATTGTGCCTATGGATCAACCAACCAACCAACTGGTACTCATTGTTAAGTTCTATATAGGGTATTAAATGCCACACTAGATTCAGAAATACATATCTCATCACTAACCATGTCCTAATGTTAAGTGTAGTATTTCAGAGGAGTGAGAATAGGGGGTTGAAATATTTAAGTAGACTTCACATAATAGATGAGACTTGAAGGATAGGATTTATTTTATTTTATTTTTGTATAATTTAATTTTTTTGTTGTTGAAAGTATGTATACATAGGAGAACATACATCAATTCAACACTTCTACATATACAATTCGATGATACTGATTACATTCTTTGAGTAGAGCAACCATTGTCACCCTCCTTTTCCAAGTTGTAAAAATGCCATGAGGGCTTAGTCTGATATCCTCTAACTTCACATTGAGATTGTTAGGTGCCATCAAGTCAACATTGACTCATAGTGACCCTGTATACAACAGAAGGAAACACTGCCCCGTCCTGAACTAAACTCTTTATACTTGCTATATGTGAGCCCTTCATTGTAGCCACTGTGTCAATCAATCAGCACTGAGGGACTTCCCCTTTTTCACTGAGCCTCCATTTTACCAAGCATGATATCTTTCACCAGGGAATGGTCCCTTCTGACAACATGTCCAAAGTAGGTGAGACGAATTCTGGCCATTCTCACTTCCAAGGAGCATTCTGGCTGCACTTCTTCCAGGACACATTTGTTAGTTCTTCTGATACTCCATGGCAGTTTCAGTATTCTTTGCCGACACCACAACTCAAAAGCATTAACTCTTCTTTGGTATTCCTTATTCATTGGCCAGCTCTCACATGCATATGAGGCAATTGAAAATACCATGGCTTGAGTTAGGCACACCTTAGTCTTCAAAGAGACAACTTTGCTCTCCAGCACTTTAAAGAGGTCTTTTGTAGCAGATTTGCCCAGTGCGTTACATCATCTGATTTCTTGACTGCTGCTTCAATTGCTGTTGATTATGAAAACAAGTAATAGAAAATTATTGACATTTTCAATCTTTCTCCATTTATCATGATGCTGCTTATTGGTCCTGTTATGAGATTTTTTTTTTTTTTTTCATATTGAAGTGTAATCCATACTGCAGACTGTAATCTTTAATCTCCATCAGTAAATGCTTCAAGTCATCTTCACTTTCAGCAAGCAAGGTTGTGTTGTCCACATATTGCAGGTTGTTAATGAGTCTTCCTCCAATTCTGATGCCACATTCATCTTCATATAGTCCAACTTCTCTGATTATTTGCTCAGCATACAGATTGAATAAGTATAGTGAAAAGACAAACCTGATGCACTACCTTCCTGATTTTAAGCCATGCAGTATCCCCTTGTTCTGTTTGAATGACAGTTTCCTGGTCTATGTACAAGTCCCCCATGAGTACAATTAAGTGTTCTGAAATTCCCATTCTTCTCAATGTTATCTATAATTTGTTATGATCTATATAGTTGAATGCGTTTGCATAGTCAATAAAACAGAAGTAAACATCTTCCTGGTATTCTTTGCTTTGAGCCAAAATCCATCTGACATCGATGATAATATCCCACATTCCACGTCCTCTTCTGAATCCAGCTTGCATTTCTGGAAGTTCTCTGGCAATATACTGCTGCAATCATTTTTTGAATTATCTTCAGCAAGATTTTACTTGGGTGTGATATTAATGATATTGTTTGACAATTTCCACATTCTGTTGCATTTCTTTGGAATGAGTACAAACATGGATCTCTTCCAGTCAGTTGGCCAGGTAGCTGTTTTCCAAATCTCTGGGCACAGCCAAGTGAGTCCTTTAGTGGGACATTCATTTGTTGAACATCTCAATGGGTATTCTGTCAATTCCTGGAGCCTTTTTCTTTGCCAATTTCTTCAGTGCAGTGCAGCTTCAAATTCTTCCTTCAATGCCATTGGTTCTTGACCATATGCCACTTCCTGAAATAGATGGACGTCAACCAATTATTTTTGGTACAGTGACTCTCTGTATTCCTTCCATCTTTGTGGTGTAGTAAATTATCTGGTATGGCTTTTCTAGCCATAAGTCTTTATAAACTACGTGGTGGAATTTGCCATGAGCAACCGAGTAGCTCCTGATTGTTAAAGTTATCCACCTGGAGTATTTCTGTTGCGTGTAGCACCAACTAATTTTCTAGGAAGTTAGCTCTCTATCTCAGGTGTATAGAATTCTGATGTTGGTATTGGTTAGTTGGCCACTCTGTCAGGCTCAAAAGGAGCCCTGCTAGAGGCAGAAGGAGTCTTTCTGACTGCTGGCTGAGAAAGACATGCTGCTGAGAGAAATGCACTCCCAAGGGACACACACTTGCTGAGAGAGAGATGCAAGATACACACATTGCTGAGAGAGACACTGAGAGAAACTGTGGGCTGAGAGACAGCAGGGTGCAAGAGACCAAGGGCATTTCTGAACTTGAATTGTAACCTGCTGTTTCCCTAAAAAACCCCATAATCTGTGATTTCTGTGTGGCCACTGCAGCAAATTATTGAACCCAGCAGAGAGGTGGTGGGTGCTGCAGGAGGAACAGTTGGTGTCAGGATTGGTGAAAAGGCTGGAAGAAGGTGGCATGTCTGGCCTCACAGGAATAGTCCGTGGGCTGCTGATGGTGATTCTGTCTTCCTCTTGTGGCATTAGAGGAGGTTGGAAGATGCATCCTCCTTGAGTCTTTGGTGATCTTCTTTTGATGTTTTCTGCATCATTCAATATTTTGCCCATAGAATCTTTCAGTATTGCAACTCGAGGCTTGGTTTTTCTACAGTTCTTTCAGCTTGAGAAATGCCAAGCATATTCTTCCCTTTGGTTTTCTAGTTCCAGGTCATTGCATATTTTATTGTAATAATTGACTTTGTCTTCTCTAGCTGCTCTTTGAAATCTTCTGTTAAACTTCTATATTGTCATTTTTTCTATTTGATTTAACTACTCTCCATTCAAGAGCAAGTTTCAGAGTGTCTTCTGACATCCATTTTGTTTTTTTCTTCCATTCCTGTCTTTTTAATGACCTTTTGTTTTCTTCATGTTTATGTTCTTGATGTCATCCCACAATTCATCTGGTTTTCAGTTATTGGTGTTCAATGCATCAAATGTATTCTTCAGATGGTCTCTAAATTCAGGTGGGATACAAGTCCACGAGAACCAAAATATAACCTTGATTATAATTACAATCAAGGTTATATTTTGGTTCTCATGGACTTGTTTTTAATTGTCTTCAACTTCAACTTGAACTTGCATATGAGCTGTTGATGGTCTGTTCCACAGTTAGCTCCTGGCCTAGTTTGGAAGATATTGAGCATCTCCATCACCTCTTTCTATAGATGTAGTCAATCTGATTCTTGTGTATTCCATCTGGTGAGATCCATATGTATAGTTGTCATTTGTGTTGCAGTGAGTAAGTTGTTGGTTTTGCAAAATTCTATGATGAGATCTTCAGTGTCATTTCTATTACCAAGGCCATATTTTCCAACTACCAATGATTCTTCTTGTTTACAACTTTCTCACTCTAATCACCAATAATAATCCATATGTCTTGATTGCATGTTTGGTCAATTTCAGACTGCAGAAGTTGATAAAAATCTTCATTTTCCTTATCTTTGGCTTTGGTGGTTGGTGCATAAATTTGAATAATAGTAGTATTATCTGGTCTGCCTTGTAGGCATGTGGATATTATCCTATCATTGATAGCATTGTACTTCAGGATAGATCTTGAAACATTCTTTGTGATGATAAATATGACACCATTCTTATCCAATTTGTCATTCCTGACCCAGTATATCATATGGTTGTCTGATTCAAAATGGCTAGAAACAGTCCATTTCAGCTCACTCATGTCTAGGATATCAATCTTATGTATTCCATTTCATTTTTGACAACTTCCAATTTTCCTAGATTCATATTTTGTACATTCCATGTTCCTTATCAATGTATGTTTGCAGCTGTTTCTTCCCATTTGGAGTTATGCCACATTAGCAAATGGAAGTTCCAAAAGCTTTATTCCATCCATGTCATTGAGGTTGACTCTACTTTGAGCAGGCAGCTTCTCTCCAGTCATATTTTGAGTGCCATCTCACCCAAGGGACTCATCTTCCAGCGCTATATCAGACAATGTTTCAGGGCTATTCATAGTTTTCTAGTAAAATAGCAGAGAGTGTTTCATTGCTATTCTTAAGGTTTTCACTGGGTAGTATACTGAGAAGTGAATGGCCCCTTCCCTCTTCTATGTTTGTCTTAGTCTGGAAGTTCCACTAAAACCTGTCCACCAGGGGTGACCCTGGTGGTATTTGAAATACCAGTGGCATAGCTTCCAGCCTCACAGCAATGCTCAAGCCACCACAGTATGACAAACTGACAGATGAGTGGTGGCACAATGAATGAGGAGGATCAAAATTAACAGCCCAGTGCTAATTCATATGAGGTAGAGGTCAGATATGCCTACAGTTCTGACACCAACCACCCAACCTGTGACACTCTTTACTTCTCTGCTAAGTTCAATAATTCATTGCAATGGCCACACAGAATTCACAAATAATACTCATGATTATTAGCTTATTAGGGAGCTAACAGGTTACAATTCTGGATTAGGAAAACTCAGAATACAGTTCTTCAATTAGGACAGCATCCCCTCAGCCCTTCCAGAAAGTAAGTCTCTCTCTGGCCCCCAGTCCAGCACCTCAGCTGGCCTCTGCCCTGCTCAGGCAAGTGTTACAAAGCTCTTTTAGCTCTGCCAGTAAGTACCTAGCAGCACTTCACTCTGTCAATAAGCCTCAGCTTGAAAGCACTCACTTTCTCACTCTGTGGTTCCAGAAGCCCACTGTGCTGTCTGCTGCAAGGTCTGTTGCCACCATTTCTCTGCCACTGCTTCTTGCCATCTCAGCAAAGTGTTATAGCTCTCTCTCTCTGTCTCCTGGGTCATGAAGGTTCAGTGCAGGTATCTTGGGTCCAAAGGATGCACCCTACTCCTAGCTCTTCCTTCTTGATGATAGTGAGATTCTCCCCCTCCCTCCTCTGGGATGGCTCATTTTAAGCCTAGCAGGAGAGCAAAGCTGACCAATCTGCATATTAGAGCTCCAGAAACCTGATTTGCGTGGCCCTACTCTCACAAGGGGAGCTCTGGTAGCATAGTGGCTAAGACACTTGCCTGCTAACCAGACGGCTGGCAGTTCAAACCCACCAGCCACTCCTCGGAAGGAAGGTTGGGCAATCCTACTTCCGTAGTGATACTGCCTCAGAAACCCAAGGAGGGGTCGCTATGAGTCGGGTTTGACTCGACGGCACATAACAACAACAACAACAAACTCTCACAAGCACCAGCCACTCCTCAGAAGGAAGGTTGGGCAATCCTACTTCCGTAGTGATACTGCCTCGGAAACCCAAGGAGGGGTCGCTATGAGTCGGGGCCAACTTGATGGCAAACAACAACAACTCTCACAAGAGGAGCTCTGGCAGCATAGTGCTTAAGGCATTTGACTGCTAACCCACCAGCCACTCCTCAGAAAGAAGATTGGGCAATCTACTTCCATAGAGATACTGCCTCAGAAACCCAAGGAGGGCTCACTAGGAGTCGGAATTGACTCGAGGGCAGTGATTTGGTTTGGTTTGGTTTGGTATCCTCACAAGGTGCCATGCACCTTATTTACATTATTAATATGCTATCTAATTCCCTTGGTGGGCCACACATAACTCACATTTGCATAGTCTTATCTAGCATCTTATGAGAGATACAGAGACCATGGCTAGAAGGGCCGAACCAAACAATTCACTGTACCACAAGAATTGTTTAGAAGAATAGGATTTAAATGAATGGAAAAGTAAGGGTATTCTAGGAGCATTGTCTTAGTCATCTAGAACTACCCTAACAAAAAATACCACAGCTGGGTGGCTTTAAAGTACAGAGATTTATTTTCTCAAAGTTTTGGAGGCTAAATGCCCAAATCAGGATCTCAGCTGCGTTGATTCCTTCCTTGGGCCTTTTCCTAGTTTCTGGTATCTACTTACAAATCTTGGTCCTCCTTTGCTTGTAGTGGGCACTTGTGGAATTTGTCTTCCTACTGTGTTTTGTCCATGTCTATTCTGTTGTTTTTATAAGACATCACTGGAAGTAATTAGGATTCAGACTTTTTACACTAATGTCCTCATATAGTATTTATCCTTTATGATTAACTAACTTCACTTGGCATAATGGCCTCTAAATTCATCCATGTTACGAAATGATACATAGATTCATCATTGCTCTTTAAATACACTAGTGTATTTCCAAACAGGGTTGAATTTACAAGTATAGGAGATTAGATATTTTACATATGTTTTTGGAGGACAAGATTCAGTCTATAAAAAAACACCATGAAGAAATGTATCAGGGCAATAATGCTGAGGAGACTAGAATGCCTATAGCATTTGGGACATGTGGGGAGAAGTGATAAATAAGCTAGGCATATTGTCTACACTTAAAAAAAGCTCTGAAGTGTTTTGTTTAATGAACACATATGTATAGGTGTGTGTGTGTGTGTCTCATTCCAAAAATTTTTGAAATTTAAAAAATATACACAGTAAAAATGGATAAGAATAAATAATTAAAATCTTGGCATAGGAAAAATACATGTAAACACAATGTCTCATATGGTCATTGTTTATAAATATTTATTAAATATATGACACAATAAAAAAAGAGGAAATATGAATAGCATTATGATCTCAGACATAACATTTAATATGGTTCTTTATTTGTAACACAGAGAATGTAATGTTGACTATTAACAAAGTTAGTAAATAAAAAACTCTTAAAACAATGCTTATTGTAGAGTAGGTACTAATATTAATAATCTTTGTGTTTGCAATATTTTTAAAGAAGCACTGAGGAAATATAAAAGCTAATTGAAAGGTGTTACATTCCACTCAAATAATTTATTTTTTATTTTCTAGATTTAGGGACTTATAAAGCTGCCTGTGCAGCTTTAAAACTAAAATAATTCCCACAGATATATCTCCAAAGAAATGCAAGTTGGCAAAATGTACCAAAATAACCTAAGATAATTATTAAGAATATTAATATTTGATATTGTAGTGTATCCAATTGTAAGCACATTCTTCACTGTTTTAAATAATCTTTTCATTTTTATAACTGGGTAAGATAAACCTGAAGTACACTAAAAAGAAGCACATAATAAATTCAAGCCATATTTGTGAGAGTAATATTTTCAGAGAGAAGAATGATAATAGGGCTAATAATTATATTTTTCTCCATATTTAAAAGAAGATCCTTCAGTTTAAGCTTATTCATGATCAGATGTGGCAAGTGTCCAAAATAATCCCCTTGAGATAAAACACAAGGTTCAAAAACAATTAGTTATTTTTACAGTCTAGGTCTTCTGATTGTGTGTATATGTGTGTATATGCTTTTCTCCCCCTATTCTATTTCCCCTTTATCTCTCTCACATACCTTTTTTTTTCAACTTTTTATCATTTGGGTGAACACATATCATCTTTTTTATGAGCCCTAGCAAAACCTCTATTCCCCCCATCCCAGGACATTCAGAAGACTTAGCTTGGCCCCTTTGGGCCTCAGGACTCCCCTACTAAGTATAAAAAGTGGGAGAGACCCAGGGGATGGTCTCCTGGCCTTGGAAAGGGAGCAATACAGTGGGATGAGGGGCCCTGAGCAGAAAAAGAGTAGGTAGAATGGTCTTTTTATTTTTTTTTTCTCTACCCAAGTTAAAATGGGTCTGCCCTCTAGTTATTGGTTTACCATCACTCATTTCTGGTAACCATCAAAAATATTTCTTTCTTTCCTTTTTTTTTTAAAAAAAAAAAAAAAAAAACGTAACACTTTCCTGCCTTTTTACACTAGTGTCCTCATATAATATTTGTCCTTTTGTGATTAACTAACTTCACTTAGCATAATGACCTCTAAGTTCATCCATGTTATGAAATGATACACAGATTCATCATTGCTCTTTAATGTTGTGTAGTGTTTCATTGTGTGCATGTACCATGGTGATCACATGATAGAATTTTGCAAGACTAATGACTTATTCATTGCAAATACCTTTTTCCAACAACACAAATAGTGGCTATACATGTGGACTTCACCAGATGGAGTACACAGGAATCACATTGACTATTTCTGTGGCAAGAGGCAATGAAGAAGCTCAATACAAGGCAAAACAAGGCCAGGAGCTGACTGTGGAACAGACCATCAATTGCTCATATACAAGTTCAAGTTGAAGCTGAAAACAATTAAAACAAGTCTATGAGAGCAAGCATATGACCTTGCTTATATCCCTCCTGAATTTAGAGACCATCTAAAGTGTAAATTTGATGCATTGAACACCAGTGACTGAAAACCAGAGGAACTGTGAGATGACATCAACAACATTATCCATGAAGAAAGCAGAAGGTACTTAAAAAGACAGGAAAGGAAGAAAAGACCAAAAAGGATGTCATAAGAGACTCTGAAACTTGCCCTTGAATGAAGAGTAGCTAAAGCAAAATGGGAGAGTCAACACAATAAAAGACGTGAACAGAAGATTCCAAAGAGCAGCTCTAGATTCCAAAAGGGAAGAATAAGCTTACATTTCTCAAGCTGAAAGAACTGAGGAAAAATTTGCAGCCTTGAATTGCAATATTGAAAGATTCCATGGGCAAAATATTGAATGATGCAGGAAACATCAGAAGACGATGAATGGAATACACAGAATAACTATACCAAAAAGAAATGGTACATGATCATCCATTTGAAAAGGTGGCATATGAACAAGAACCAATGATATTGAAGGAAAAAGTTGACGCTTCACTGAAGGGACTGGTGAAAAACAAGGCTCTGGGAATTGATGGAATACCCACAGAGTTTCAACAGATGGATGCTGCACTGGAGGCACTCACTCAACTATGCCAAGAGATTTGGAAGACAGCTACCTGGCCATCTGGCTAGAAGAGATCCATATTTGTACCCATTCCAAAGAAAGATGATCCTATAGAATGTAAAAATTATCCAACAATATCATTGGTATCACACGCAAGTAAATGTTACTGAAGATAATGCAAAAACAGTCGTAACAGCATATTGACAAAGAACTTCCAAAAATGCAAGTTGTATTCAGAATGGGTTGTGGAGCAAGGGACATCATAGCTGATGTCAGATGGATCTTGGCTGAAAGCAAAGAATACCAGAAAGATGTTTACTTGTGCCTTATTCACTATGCAAAAGTATTTGATTGTGTGAAAACCAGAGGAATAACTAATTATGGATAACATAAATAATAGGACTTCCAGAACATTTAATTGTACTTATGAGGAACCTGTACCTAGCTAGACCAGGAAGCTGTCATTCGAACAGAACATTCATGGTTTAAAATCAGGAAGGGGGTGTGTCAGTGTTGTATCCTTTCACCATACTTAATCAATCTGTATGCTGAGCAAATAATCTGAGAAGCTGGACTATATGAAGAAGAACTTGACATCAGGATTGGAGGAAAGCTCATTAACAGTGTGAGATATGCAAATGACACAACTTTGCTTGCTGAAAGTGAAAATGCCTTGAAGCACTTACTGATGAAGATGAAATACTACAGTCTGCGGTATAGATTACATCTCAATATAAGGAAAATAAAAATCCTCACAACTGGAGCAATAAGCAGCATCATGATAGATGGAGAAAAGATTGAAGTTGTCCAAGACTACTTCATATTACTTAGTTCTACAATCAATGTCAATGGAAGCAGTCAAGACATCCAAAGACATATTGCATTGGGCAAATCTGTTGCAAAAGACCTCTTTCAAGTGCTGAGGAGCAAAGATGTCTCCTTGAAGACTAAGATGCGCCTAACTCAAGACATAGTATTTTAAATCACCTCATATGCACGTGAGAGTTGGACAATGAGTAAGGAAGATGGAAAAAGAGTTGATGCTTTTGAGTTGTGATGTTGACAAAGAATGCTGAAAGTACCGGAACAATTAAAAGAACTAACAAATCTGTCCTGGAAGAAGTGCAGCTGAAATTCTCCTTGGAAGCAAGAATGGCCTTGCTTTGTCTCACCTACTCTGGTCATGTTGTCAGAAGGGACCATTCTCTGGAGAAGGATATCATGCTTGATAAAGTGGAGGTTCAATGGAAGAGGTGAAGGCCCTCAACAAGATGGATTGACATGGATTGTAAGGCTTGCAAAGGACTGGGCAATGTTTTGTTCTGTTTTACATAAGGTCGCTATGAGCCGGAGATGACTCAACAGCACATAACAACGACACCATAGTTTGTCGATCCATTCCTTGGTTGATGGGCATCCATTCCTATGTTGGTTAGGTTGTTTCCATCTTTTTGCTATTGTGAATAGTGCTGTGATGAATATAGGTGTGCATATATCTGTTTGTGCAACAGCTCTATTTCTCTGGGAAATATACTTAGTATTGAGCTTGCTAGATCACACTCTTTTTTCTAGTGCATATACTAATGTTGGCTTTAAATGCTGAAGCGAGTTACCTGCACTCTTTCTGGAATGGAAGAAGGTAAAGGTCAGAAATAGGTCTTGTGTTTACCAGTAAAACACCCCTCTCTATACTTACAACCTGTTATTGAGCTTCAATGGCAGGATGTGTACCTAATATGTACAAAGTGCAGAGGGAATAGAAAGAAGCATAAGATATGCAGGAGAAACTAACAGAAAGTTTCTTTGTGAGATATGGTATGAAACTGGGCTCTCAGTCCAACAGTCATTGAGTGAGACTGGGAGTGGATCCTGCTCTAGTTTAACCTTAATAGTAGCCTTGTGAGAGACCCTGAAGTAGAACATCAGGCTATGTCTTGCTGAGATCCTGGCCCACAGACACCAGGAGGCAATAAATGCATGATATTTTAAATCACTCCATTTTGACGGTTATTTGTTAAGTGACAATTGATAACTGATACAAAAAGCAAGCAGGATTTAGATCATGAAGTGTTTTGAGTGCTTAACTGGGTAATTTGAACTTTACAGTAAACATTATGTGAAACCACTGGAGGATTTTAAGCAGGAAGGACACAACCAACAGCATAGCATTTATGCTGTAGACGTCCACCTCCTCAGATCCCCTAGATCAATCTCTGAGTTTACTTGCAGTTCCCAAGGAGGGTGAGAGATTCCCACATTACATTGCTATTTCTCTTTTATTTTGGTGCAGAGGTGTTCCTTTGATTGCATATTGAATTCACATGCAGGGCAGTCCTGAAGCAACCCTCAACCAATGAGTTTCTAAATCTTTAAGTAGGGATAATTTCAGTATATCTTATACATGGTCCTTCTGAGGGTCCCCAGCTAGCCCAAGTCATTAATGTCACCTTTAATGATTTTCTTTCCCCCCTCACTTTTCCTACTCCCCTGACTTGTGCCTGCTGGGATAAATTCTCCTTGTTTCATAGTCTCAGGGGAATCCAAACTAATTCAGCCAGATGTAGACTATTCAGATCTCATACTGGAAATAATTGAAGAGCAATCAGACAAAAGCCAGTGAAACTGGTCATGAGGCTATTAGAATGTAAAGTGATAAGAGTCTGAAATAAGGAATAGGAATACAAAAGAAGAAATTATTTTAAAAGACATTGAAGTGAGGATTAGTAGAAAATTGTGACATATTGTATTAAAATATTAATAGAGAAGGAGGAATAAGAGATAAATACAGGTTTTATGGCTTAAGCAATTAGGTGGATAAGTAATAGGAGGGACCACAGCAGGAGCAGTTGTGTGTGTGTGTGTGTGTGTGTGTGTGTGTTAGTGGAGAGTACATGATGACAAGTAAGTTTTTGGCATGATGAGTTTCAGGTACCTGTGTAAGTTCTACAAAATAATCAAAAAACCAAACTCACTGCCGTGGAGTCGATTTCAAGTCATAGCAACCCCTCCTTGGGTTTCCAAGACAGTGCCTAAGGCACTTGACTGCTAACCAGAAAGCTGGTGGTTCTAACACACCAGCCACTCCTCAGAAGGAAGATTGGGCAATCTACTTCTGTAGTGATATTGCCTTGGAAACCCAAGGAGGGGTTGCTATGAGTCCGGTTCGACTCAACGGCACATAACAACAACAACAACAACAACATCACTATGGAAGTAGATTGCCCCATCTTCCTTCTGCTGTTGGATTTGAACCGCCAGCCTTCTGGTTGGCAATCAAATGACTTAGGCACTATGGCACCAGATAGACCAATAACAATCCAGTGTATCATTCTAGTGAAAATTAGAGATAATATATTAGGGAACAGGGGCTTATGAAACTACTTTTGTGCAACAAAGGATTGGAGTTCATAAACAAATATTTTTGTCCCTTGGTGGACAGTTTGGTTCTTGACTTTCTTAAGCCTCTTGCAAAGATCACTGGGGAAAAAAAAAAAAAAAAAGCCCAAATCTCACTGCCATCCAACTCAGTGACCTTGTAGGACAGTCCCATAGGGTCTCTGAGGTTGTAAATCTTTAAGGAAGCTAATTGCCACATCACTCTCCCAGGCAGTGACTGGTGCCTTTGAACTGCCAATCATTTGGTTGGCATTTGAGTACTTAAACCACTGTAACATCAGGGCTCCTTGAGAAGATCATACTCAAACAATATTTGCTTGCAGGGGTAGCCAACTTAAAATTGTTGTTTTCTCTTATTTCCCTGCTCCTCTCTGGGATCACATTCCCAGATAAACTACTTGTACCCAATCCTTTGTCTCAGGCTGTATTTTTGGGAGAATCCAAGAGAAAAGAGTAAGCAATTGAAGAGACGGGATCAAAATCATGGGGAGGAGGGTTATTTTGGAGCAGGAGCAGAAGAGACCTTCTCCAATACATTAAAAAAAAAAAAAAAAAAAGAGGTGTATAGATATCAGTAAATTTCTAAGGAAAAGATAATTTTTATTTTGCCCTAAATGCTCTTGGATAAACGTAAAAACTCACTGTCCTCTAGTCCATTCTGATTCATAGCACAGAGTAGAACTGCCCAAGGCTGTAAATCTTTTATTTATTTATTTATTGTGATTTGGGTGAAGATTTACAGAGCAAATTCACTTTCCATACAGCAGTTCCCATATACTTTGTCTCATGTCATTGACCACAGTTTACCACAATGCAACAGCTCCCCTCTAACTTCCTCCCCATATACCACTTCCCAGTGTCCATCC
>NW_006921727.1:7643359-7646863 GCF_000298275.1 Orycteropus afer afer | reverse complement strand
GCAATCCTACTTCCGTAGTGATACTGCCTCGGAAACCCAAGGAGGGGTCGCTATGAGTCAGGGCTGACTTGACGGCACATAACAACAACAACAATATTTCCTGGTAGGAACTCTGGTAGCATAGTGGCTAAGACACTTGACTGCTAACCAGAAGGCTGGTCGTTCAAACTCACCAGCCACTCCTAGGAAGGAAGATGAGGCAATCTACTTCCGTAGTGATACTGCCCTGGAAACCCAAGGAGGGGTCACTATGAGTCGGGTCCAACTCAACGGCACATAACAACAACAACTACAACATATTTCCTGGTATTGGAATGAGGATAAAACCATTTTTTTTTAATGCTTTGAAATGATTTTGAACACAAAATCTTATCTGTTTTGTGCATTATCACTATCGTTTTAAAATATGAATTACTGTATGGGGCAAACATTTTCTTCAATGACTTCCTCCCAAACATTTGAATTTTAAATGGTTTTACTCCATTGCTGTCTGCAGATTAGGTCTGTGGGACACTAAGAGGAGATCATTTTACTGTAAAATCCATCTGTCACTTGGGTAAATGCCCAGAAAGGGTGTCATGTATTATTTTAGCTCTGCAGAGAGGAATTCCCATTTAGCTCAAATGTTATGGTAGTCAGCATTGTTCATGACATGCAAGGGTGGCCAGGGGGTGACATGCAAGGGGAAACTGAAATTTTCAGTTGGTTAGAACTGAAATCCTACTTCTTGGGTTTGCATGATGGATAACTTAAACAACGATGACTCTTTGTGCTAGAGTTTCTTCATCTATAAAATAAACCTCTATAAAACTCATAATGCTGTGATAAGGGTAAACTGAGGCTAAAAACATTATAAAGCATTGGATACAGTACCTAGCACATAAAAGTATTCAGTCTATGTTCTTCCTATTAACTCTAATATCAAACAGACTCTTATGTATGAAGAGATACACTTAAAACTATTTACATTTTATTTAATGCTCAGTGTTTTAGTATCATATATTCATTTTAATGTTTCAATACTAAAAAACTAATAGATCAAAAGTACAAAAAAAGCCATTATTTAAATATTAATTGCAGTTATTTAATCAGATTTCATAAACATGTCATTAAAACCATAAGTGTACTATAACAGACTTAAGTGCTTTAGTAACTTAGAAAAATCAGACAAAACACATTCAAATTATCTCAACTTTTAAAACTATTACTAGTTTACACTTAATCCAGTTATGAAATGATCAGTACAGTGGATATAGATTTCCTTTTTCATTATTTTTTGTTCTTACCCTCATTCTCATTCTTGGTGACATGCTCATTCATTGTTAAGCTGTTTCTTATGCTTTCCTGGAATTACAGTAATTTCATCAGGTAGTTTTCTTTATTTCCCTAAAATATTCCCATTGCAGATAAGTCAATTCCAATTCATAGCTATCCTATAGGACAGAGTAGAACTGCTCCATAGAATTTCCAAGGTTGTAAATCTTCACAGAAACAGCTTTCTCATCTTTTTCCCATGGAACAAGTAGTGGGTTCAAACCATCATCCTATTCATTAGCAGCTGAGTGCTTTAACCACTGCTCTACCAAGGCTCCTTTCCTAAAAATGTAGCCATCTTCCAACCCAGAAGTAGATGATCACTATCTCCTTGCAGCTGAGGTTGCAGGTTCTGAGTGATCATTTGATTCTTGATTGGCAAGTGGAACCTTACCAGACGTCTTCAGGCTGGGCAACATATTAAACTCAACTTCACTTGCTACATCCGAAGGACTTTGTAAGACCAAATATTTTCCTTAGGATTAACTTTGTAAATCCTGCTCCCTTTCCCAAAACTGTTTTGAGAAGTTTTATTTGGCAATATGACATACCCATTGTTTTTCTCATCTTGGCCTGAGCTGTTAGTATTATTGAAAAAATTATGCTTATTTCAGAGTCTTAGGGTGGTGCCAACATTGAACACACCCAACCGTTAGCCAAAAGGTTGATAGTTTGAGTCCATCTTGAAGCAAAGACCTGACTGTCTACTTCTGAAAATTCAGCCATTGAAAACCCTATTGAGCACAGTTCTACTGGAACATACATTGGGTCAACAAGAATTGGAAATGACTCTATGGTACTTGGTTTATGCTTGGTGTATTAGTATCTCATTATCAATAATTTAGGTTTCCTCTACTGTCCTGGGAGGCCAAAGGGTCAAATCTACAGAATTACCTTACCTTTTGAAAACATTTGTCTAAGCTATCATTTGGAACATGTTGTTATCTCCTCTTTTATTTGTTTATTAAGTGATTTTTAGTGCAGTCTAGTCATGGATCACGGATTGTTGATCAGTCCTTTATTTTCTTTGTATAATTCATACCTTTCCCAGGAGTTAAGAGTTGCCTGTTATTATTCCTTTATTTGACTGATAGAGAAAACTTGATACTTTATGACTGGAAATATACTTAATAGTAGAAACAGAATACTAAAATACTCTTGTTCTTATTAAAATCAGCTAATATAATCATATGTTACCAGAGTTGTTATTCTTTTGCATTATAAATAACTGCTTAAATACTTTATGTATTTATAGTATTAATTATAATATAATAATCTACAATGTAAAATACTTCACAGTAATTTTCCCATTTTGTATCCATTTGGAGTTACAGCTTTTCACAGATTCAACTTGTTCCATTTAATTATAACTATTATATAATTATAATTGAGGCTGAACATCTGGCAGTTTGACATGGCTCCTTTGCCCTTTCAACTATACCTCTGATCTGTGAAAGTATTCTTGCTTTTTCTCAAGATGATCCTAGCCTGCCTTGAGTTTTCTCTGCTGCTAGATAAACAATCAGCTTCTCTCCTTGTTCTTTCTTTTTTTCAGGTGTTTTTGGAGTATACATAAGATTGTCTTAGTATCTTAGCAGTACTGTTGATAGCCATTATGAAACTGTGATGGGCCATTTTAGTGAGAAAGCTACAAAAAAAAATGTTTCTTTTTAAAAGCATGGGTCACAGTGTCTCCAATTTAATCCTAATTTTGCTATATCTTTCTTTGTTCCAATATAAGCTTTTTATTAGTTTTCTTTACAAAATATCTATTTCAATTATTAACTCCTCACCTAAGGTTTAATTATATTTTCTTCACTTTTGTAATCCTTATAGGCATTGTTAACAACTTTTCTTTGGGTGTAATATTGGCTACAGAAAATCTATCTTTTATAACTTTGGGTTTTCTGTACTATCTTCCATTTTTACATACCTCTATCAAAGGATTAAAGCCTTTCAATGAGATATTGTCAAATTTAGAATTGTATTAATTGTTAATTTGTCCCAAACTGCTAATGCATTATCTTGTTGTTGTTGTTATGTGCCATCTAGTTGTACCCGACTCATAGCAACCCCTCCTTGGGTTGCCAAGGCAGTATCACTACAGAAGTAGATTGCCCCATCTTCCTTCTGAGGAGTGGCTGGTGGATTTGAACTGCCAGCCTTCTGGTTAGCAGTCAAGTGCCTTAG
>NW_006921727.1:7631855-7642937 GCF_000298275.1 Orycteropus afer afer | reverse complement strand
CTTCTATACAGAAGTGAAGGCTCAAGACAGGTCTCGAAACTCAAACTTAGGTCTGAAGATGTCCAACAGGCCCAAAACAAAGAAGGGAAGTATTGTGACCTTGTTAAGATGAATAGAATGCCATGGTGCGGCTCTCCACAATAAAGTATTAGCAGTGCATTCTACATCTGTGAGTGAATGGCTAAAACTTGTACCTGCACTGAGTCTAATTTACTAGAAACCTGGAACAGTTTGGGATTGAAATTGCATAATTAGTTTGGCTTCAGCACAAACACGTTTTAGACATGAAAGAGCAGAGCTCACCAAGAGAAATAACAAGCCCATGACAACCCTATCAGCCAGACAAAAGGCAATAATTCTGGTTAAGTGTCCTCTTCTAGACCTGATAGCAGCACAGTGGGAATAATATTCAAGGCTGAAATGAAACATAAAATTTTAGGATTATATGAATGTTGAAAATAATGGAGTAAGAAGCTAGAGGGATACTGAGTTTAAATTATAAATAATTTTTCAAACATTTCTGGAGGACAAATAGTTGGTTGTTTGCAAATTCAACAACAGTGATTTTTACCGGTGAACTGAATTTCCCAGAGTAAATTGCAGACCTTTTACCTTAAGTTTAAATGGAATTTTGGATCTAAAAACTTGGAGCAAAAATTCCTAAGGTTGCTTTTTATTTTTTTCATTGAAAAGCATACTCAGTTTGAATTTCATTTAGTTTTGAGATTAAGGTAAGTTTAATTAGATTGTACATGAAAGAAAAGAAGCTCTGGTGGCAAAGTGGTTGAAGCATTGGACTGCTCCATAAAAGGTCAGCAGTTCAAACCCACCAGGTGCTGCAGGAGAAAGATGAGGCAGTCTGCTTCTGAAAAAATTTACAACCATGGAAACTCTATGGGGTAGTTCTAGTCTGTCTTATAGGATTACTATGAGTAGGAATCAACTCAATGACCTGGTTTTAGAATACATGAGAAATGACCTCCCTTTTTCCACCCCTCTTTTTCTTTAAAATAGTAAAATGTATTGCTGGTAGAACAACAAACCATCCTTATTTAATTTGTGATATAAAAAGTTGACTTTAACACTCCTGAGAACTAAATGGTTTAAAAAATTTTTCCACAGTCTAAGGGAGGACTCACACTTGTTCCTGTCACAACAGTATCAAGTATGTAGAAGTCTCTTTAGAGGAAAGACGTTATCTAATAAATATCGAATATCAGAGTTTGCTGTGCCAAAATTGTAGTGGTCATCCTGATATAGTTACTTGTAGTCATAAAATTTATATTTTATCATATTTTTCTATCCTAGAGCTATGTTCTAGGTGCTATCCAACTCTGTGAAGTTCTTGGTCTTGAGATAGGTTCATTTACATACTATAAAGAGCCATGCTTTTTCCTCAGGAAGAGAAAGGATCTAGCTCTCCTTTTGTTAAGTCTTGTTATTTTTATTTTTTAAATGTTCTACTGTGATTTGTGTGAAAATTGGTTAGGGTCTTTTTCAACACAGCGTTTTCCTTCATTCTGTGAGTAGCCAGTGTGCTAAGCAGTGAGCTTAAGTGGGGTTGCTTGGCTCCTTTGCACAGCCTCTCCTGTAGCATGGTAATCAGTCACTTCATAGTTATTTGTGAAATGAAAGTTGTGCTCTTTTCTACAGATTCAGAGAAGAAACTGTATGCTTTTATTTCTATTTGAGTCAATAAACAGTATCCATGACTTTCTGAGAAGTCCTAGATAAGGAGGGAGAAAAGAAAACATATTTAAGTTGTAAATAATTTGCTGTTTGCTGGGGTGAGAAAATTGGTTGTAATTAGTAGATTCAGCTGGAGAGGGATTAAGGTGGTATTTCTTAAACTCTAGTGTGTATCAGAAAATACAGATTTCTGGGCCCTAACTCTAGTCCTTGATCCAATAGTTCTGGGGTAAAGCCTGAGAAGTTGTATTTCTAACAAATACACTATGATTATATTTCTGGTCTGGGAGCCACACTTTGAGAATGACTGGATTAAAACATGCGGCCCTCAAAAAGAACAGTAACTTTTTCTTTTATTTACTCATCTCACTAAGCACAATGCACTGGACGTAAATTCTCAGCAAGCAATCCCTATTAGATATTGAACACAAGTGTTAAGGAGATGACTGTTAAATTCATATCAAATTCCAATTCCCCCATTCTGTCTCTATCATATTGTATAGCATTTATGAATATCTAAAATTAGCATTTAATTTTGCTCATGAGGAACTTCAACATAGACAAAGAAGCTGTTCAAACAAAATAAGGGGATATTACATGGTTTTAATCAGGAAGGGTATGTGTCAGGGTTGTATCCTTTCACCATACTTATTCAATCTGAATGCTGAGCAAATAATCTGAAAGTTTGGATTATATGAAGAAGAATGCAGCATCAAGATTGGAGGAAGACTCATAAAGAACCTGCAAAACACAGATGACACAAACTTGCTTCCTGAAAGAGAAGATGACTTAAAGCATTTAGTGATGAATATCAAAGACTACAGCTTTCAGTATGGATTATACCACAATATAAAGAAAATAAAAATCCTCACAACTGGACCAATAAGCAACATCATGATAAATGGAGAAAAGGTTGAAATTGTCAGGGATTTCTTAGGGGATCCACAATCAACACTCAAAGAAATATTAGTCAAGAAATCAGACAACATATTATACTGGGAAAATCTGGTGCAAAAGACCCCTTTCAAGTGTTAAGGAGCAAAGATATAGCTTTGAAGACTAAGATGCACCTAAATCAAACCATGGTATTTTCAATCACCTCATGTACATGTAAAAGCTGAACAATAAATAAGGAATACTGAAGAAGAGTTGATATCTTTGAATTAGTGAAGAATACTGAAAATACTATGGACTGCCAGAAGAACAAACAAATCTGCCCTGGAAGAAGCATTCTGGCTGGAATGCTCCTTAGAAATGAAAATGAATATACTTCATCTCTCACCTACTTTGGTGATGTTGTCAGAAGGGACCAATCCCTGGAGAAGGACATTATGCTTGGTAAAGTAGAGGGTCAGTGAAAAACAGAAGACTTTCAACAAGTTGGACTGACACAGCAGCTGCAACAATGAGCTCAAGCATAGCAAGGACTGTGAGGATGGTGCAGGACAGGGTGGTGTTATGTCCATTCTGTTGTACACAGGGTTCTTATGAGTTAGACTTGACTTGATAGCACCTAACAACAACAACAAAATTATCTTGAATACATATTTACCTTTATTTCCATCCTCTACTGATACACTAACTCACTGCTGTCAAGTCAGCTCTGACTCATAGTGACCCCTCCTTGGTTTTCCGAGGCAGTATCACTATGGAAGTAGATTGCCCAACCTTCCTTCTGAGGAGTGGCTGATGGGTTTGAACCACAAGTGTCTGGTTAGCGGTCAAATGCCTTAGGCACTACGCTACCAGAGCTCCCTACTTATGCACTAGTATTTAAAATTCAGTTCTATCTTGCTCAATATGGTACTCCACAGCTTAATAAGTGCCTGGTAGTAGTAGTACATGAATGGGTGAAGGAACTAATGTAAACTGTATCTTTAATATTGTTAAAAATACCAATTTGACAATTTTGAATCCATGTTGTTTTGCCGTAAGCAAAATTAATTGAGCCTAAATGAAAATTGAAAAGTGAATAGCTCAATAATTTTTTTAAAATATGAAAGGAAAATTATCTCTGTAAGATAGCATTATGTACTTTCGAAACTTTGTACACTAAGTACTTCTTTTAAAATTTTTTAGAGAAGGTAATTTTAAAAAGATTGTAAGATGTGTCCTCTCTTAGCCTCTCTATTCTCTCTTCCATATACTCATCTCCAGTTTCTTGAAATTTCTATTCCTTGATGCCCTTCTCTCCCTTCTAGTCTTTTCTCCCTCTATGCTACTCCACCACCACCCATATTAATCCTACTCTCAATTTCTTTATTCACACTGAGATATAAAGAAGCTGATGGCAATTTGATACATTAACTTTTATGGGGAACAGAAGGATTTTCAAATAAAAGTTTATTCATTCATGTTATAAAGTGTTACCATATGTTCATTATTAAAATGTTGTAAATAAAAAAAATATAGGTTAAGACTTCTGGTAAGGTGGTAGAATAGACAGACAAGCTACCCAGACCCTCTTCAACAGAGAAAAGAGAAACCAATTTACAGAGACACAGAAGATAATCCTGGAGCCCTGAACTTTGAAAGGAAGTATATAGGAGTGTATTAGGCACCAACTAGTGGAAAACCCTAAATGAAAACAGTGAGTACAGAGATGGTCGGAGCAGTGGCCTGTCAACTACTCTTCTGGGACCAACAGCCTGAATATTTCCAAGTGGTGTTGGGACCTGAGAACTGACCTAAGCATCAGCCTTGGTTGCCAAGGGCTGAAGGGGTGACTGCACTGGTAGCCTATAACGAAGAAAGGAAACAGCAAGGAGGGAGACAACCTGAGCTGTGGACTTTCAGTTGTCCAGAGGGTCCAGCCATTTTGCTTGTTTACAAGTGGCAGCCATTTTGGATATTTAAAGTGACCAAGGGCACAGACGTTTTGAATGTTTACAAGCAGTGGCCATTTTGGATTTTAAAGTGACAGCTTTCTCATTCGGATTCCAGGGACCTAAGAATAGGCTCTATTTGAAAAGGATGGCAGGGACATACAGGAGGCTGGCAATGGGAAAGGAGACAGGTGGTGAATGTACAAGTGCTGCCAACTAGTGAATAGAAGAGCAGAGCACACTACCCTGCTTATGGTGGTAACATGCAAACAAAACAAAGAAAACAAAAACCATGGGTAAGTCATTCCAACATACAATCACTACTTATATATAAACACAAAAATGTCACAATGTCTCAGAGACAGCAGCACATCACAGTCCACACAAAAAAAGCAAGATAAAGCAGGAGAAACAAGGGACCAGGATATGGACCCAAAACATATTACTGAGGAAGACCCAGCATTCCTGATAAGGAATTCAAAAGAATTATATTTAGGTACCTTCAACAAATTGAGAGATAGATCAAGGAAAACACTGACAAAATTGAGGAAAACACAGAGAAAACCCTAGAAAATTTTTGAAAGACAATACAAGAGCAAAATGACAAAAGAAATGGAAAATTAGAAATGATACAAAATCTAAAGACAGAAATCCAGAAGATTAATACTGAATTTTTAGAACTAGATAACACACTGAATGGGCAAAAGAGCAAAATTGAATCAATGGAAGACAGAATTAGTGAGATTGAAGGCAAATACCTAAATACTTCTTTGGAAAGGGATCAATGAGAAAAAAAATCAAAACAAGATGAAAATAGCCTCAGGTTCATGTGGGATACCATCAAAAAGAATAACTTGCATGTAATCAGAATTCCAGAACAGGAAGAGACAAATAAAACCAGAGAAAGTTGTTGAAGATTTGTTGGAAGAAAATGTTTCTGGTATGATAAAGGATGAGAATATATCCATTCAAGAAGTCCCACAAACCCAAAACAGGATAGACTCCAAAAGAAAATCACCAAGATGTATCATCATCAAACTCACCAAAACCAAGAACAAAGAATCCTGAAAGGAGCACTGGAAAAGCGGAAAGTTACCTACAAGGGGCAATCAATAAGACTAAGCTCAGCTTTCTCAGCAGAAACCAAGCAGGTGAGAAGACAGTGGGATGGTACATATAAAACCCTGAAAGAGAAAAATTTCTAGTCTAGAATTATATATCCAGCAAAATTGTCCCTCAAATACGATGGTGAAATTAGGAGATTTCCAGATAAGCAGAAATTAAGGGAATTTGTTAAAACCGGACCAATCATGTAAGAGATGCTAAAGGGAGTCCTTTAGACCAACAACTGCAAACAACAACTGACCATTAACACACATTATGACATAATCCAGACCAACCCAGTTATAGAAGTGCCAAAGTAAATAAGCCTACAAGATTGTAAACAGGGAAACAGAGACATTAGTTGACAAATGAGGACAACTACAAACCAAAAAGAGGGAACAAATTGTGTAGTTATGGAACTTCTAAATTGTAGGGAAGTCAAGACAACTGCAAGATAGAATAGGCTGTTCTAAACTTTGGAAGAAAATTATAAATCACAGGGTAACCTCAAAGAAAAATGATAAACCTTCACATCAAAATAAGAAAGAGGACCAGTACAAATATTTAGCAAATACTAAAACAATACCAACAAAGGAAGTGATAACATGCTTCATAAACAAAGTGAGCTCAGCACAGAAAATTATATGGAACAAAGAAATCAACACCAAGAAAAAGCACCTAACAAAATAAAAGCAACAGATTCATGCTTCTCAATAATTACATATCTGACAAGGGACTTATCTCTAAAATTTATAGAAAATCCCAACACCTCAACAGCAAAAGATTAACAATCCAATTAAAAAATGGGCAGAAGTCATGAATAAACACTTCACCAAAGAGGGTATTCAGGCAGCCAGCAAATACATGAAAAAATGTTCATGATCATGAGCGATCAGAGAGATGCAAATCAAAACAATAATGAGATATAATCTCACTCCAGCACTAAGGACAAAGTTCAACAAGACAGAAAATAACAAATGCTGGCAAGGATGTGGAGAGATTGGAACTCTCATACTCTGCTTGTAGGACTGTAAAATGATACAACCCTTATGGAAAACAGTATGGAGGTTCCTTAAAAAGCTGGAATTAACAATGCCATTTGATCCAGCAATCCCATTGTTGTTGTTGTTGTTGTTATGTGCCATTGAGTTGGATCCGACTCATAGCGACCCCTCCTTGGGTTTCCAAGACAGTATCACTACAGAAGTAGATTGTCCCGTCTTCAGCAATCCCATTACTAGGTATATATCCTAAAGAAGGGAGAGCCAGGACAAGAACACCCAGTGTTTCTTGCACTACTATTTACAACAGCAAAAGGACGGAAACAGCCTATGTGCCTATCAACAGAAGAATGGATAACCAAGCTATGGTACATACACACAATGAAATATTATGCAACACTAAAGAATAATGTAGAATCTGCAAAACACTGCATGACATGGATGAACTTGGAGGACATTATGCTGAGTGAAATAAGTCAATCACAGAAAGACAAATATAAGTATTAGTTCATTGTAAAAAGTCAATGAAAGGTTTATATATGGAAGGAAACTTTCTTTGTTGGTTATCAGGGGTGGGAGGGGAGGGGAGAGAAGAATATTATAAAATTTAGAAAATTGGAAAGGGTAAAATTTAAAAAAATACATAATTATGTCATTCAGTGTTCACAATGATATTTTGGCTGATTTCCTTGCAACCCTTTTGTCTTTCCATATTGTCAACATAGCTGAACTCATTTTTCACCCAGTATTGTTAATGAAAGAGCATTCATAGGCAATGACATAATAAGTGACATAGAGAAAAGGCTGTTGATGACAGCATCTGCCACAGTGTGATTTATTAGTCTTTCCCAGTTAAAATAGAAGTAACTTAGTACTTGAGGTCATTCAAAGATAATGAAAAATATTATGTTTTTAGATAATGAAATTTGCCATTAAAGAGCTCTATGAATCTCTTCTTATGTGGAAGGGGAAAGAAAGGTTTTACTATGTAGCTCTCCCAACACAGTGCCACAATGCCAAAAATAGTTTAACAAGTTTGGAACTGAATAGAACTAATTATTGTTTTAATTGGTTATCAAAGGTGTCAAGGTATTTTACTTGAAATGTAAAGTACATAGAACAAGAAACGTAATTGCTAATATACAAAAGAGATTGTGAGAAAGTACTCTGAATCCTATTTTGTGAGGCTATAAAATGTACCTAACAAGAAATAGCTTGGTTTCTTATTTTTTTTAGTATTTTTGTGCTTGTATCCTGATTATTATTCATCCTTTATTTCACTCATTTATTTATTTATAAATAATTCAAAGACAGTTGAATTCCTGAGCCATTACATATCTGATAATATCTTTCAAGAGCTTTCCCACATGGAAGAAAATTAAACTTGAAATTATAACCATCCTTTTCTGTGCTCTGTAAGTTAAACAAAAAGCCCACTGCCATTGAGTCAATTCCAACTCATAGTGACCCCACTGAGTTTCTAAGGTATACATTTTTATGCAAGTAGATTGTCTCATCTTCCTCTTGCAAGCAGCTGGTATGTTTGAATCACTGGCCTTCTGGTTAGCAGACAAATGTTTTACCCATTATGCCACCAGACCTCCATACTCAGTAAGTAGTGCTGAGTTATTGTTTGGCTCTAATTGTTGCAATGGGAAAGTCTGAAGCAAGTCTGTGTGCAAGCATTTTTATGCAACCTTTTCAAGAATTTATTCTAAATGAAGGTGGTTGTTGTTGTTATTTGCCCTCGAGTTGGACCCGACTCTTAGCGACCCCTTCTTGAGTTTCCAAGGCAGTATCACTATGGAAGTAGATTTCCTAACCTTCCTTCCCCATACTGGAAAAGTTTTCCAAGTGTATGTTTAATCATATTTTACATTCTAATTCTTCTGGTCTCTTGTTGAGTACTCTGTATCAGGATTTTTTGTTTTGTTTTTGTTTTCATAAACTATAAAGGAAAAAATAGGGTATGTTGACAGAAAGTGCTGGTGGGAAAGGGGGCAGGGGCTTAATTTTGAAGGTAGTTATTTTAGATAAGAAAAATTCTTTTTGAATAGGTAGCATTTGATTAGAGGTCTAAGAGGTATGGAGTGTTCAAAGGAATGAGAGAAAGCTAGGACCTCTGGAGCATAGGAATGCAAAGTACAGTGGTAGGAGCTGAGTTGCAGATGGGCCCAGATCTCAAAGGATCTCACAGGACAGGGAGAATTTGAAATGGAAACCCATTGAAAGTTTTACAAAGTGAAAATATCAGATCCACATTTTCAAAATAATTACCCATGTTGCTATGTCAAGAATGATTATAAAGACAAAAGAATAAAACCAGAAAATCTGGTTAGTGGTCTCATACAGTAGTTCAAGTGGTGTTTTGAACCAGGGTGGTTCCAGGTTTGAGTTTGAGAAAGCAGTTGTGGTAGTTGAAGTTGTATGTCAGCTTGGCTGGGCTGTGGTTTTAAGTGGTTTGGCAGCTGGATGAGGTTATTTTCCATGATGGGATTGGATGTGGTATAATCAACTCCATGGGGGAACCTACTGTGAGCAGCTATAGAGCACCCTTTGGGGTATGGCCTCTTTCTAGTATATATGGAGAAGCTTTTGGTGAATTTGGAGCCTGTGTTTGTCCAAGTCTTCATCTCCAGTTCTTGGACTTGAACTAGTGGGCTGTCATGTTACCTACTGATTTTAGGATCGTGCCATTTTACCTGCTGATCTTGGGTTCGTCAGCTTCAGCAGCCAATAGCTGTGTGAGTCAGAAGAAGCCCTCAGTTCTACTGGGCCTGGAACAAGAGGTAGAGCTGAAGCTGGTCACCCAACTCCTAGAGCCAACACTCTGAATTGGGGCTTACAGCCTCCTAATCTTTAAGAGAATAAAATCTTGTTTGTTAAAGCCATCTATTTGTGATATTTCTGTGATAGCAGCACTAAAGAACTAAGACATCAGTGGATAGATTTGGGGCATATTTTGGAGCTATAACTTACAAGACTTGCTGATGGATTGGCTAGGAATTCAGGAAAGGAAACTTTTTTAAATTATTGCTTCATTGTTTATTTTTACAAAGCAATGGACAGTGGAGACTATAGGAAAATGATTTAGATGGATGGAGAATCAAGGGTTCCATCATCTGAGCAGAATATAGAATAAAGTGATAGGAAGCATGACTAATATTTAAAATATAGTTGGGTTAATGGATTGCAGCTCCCAAGGCCTTTTAAGGATTGATGACAGGGAGATCTAGGTTAAGTGAGTTTGAAAAATAAGAGGTGATTGTCAGATTATTTTGAATATGGGACAGTTGTTGCTGTAACAAAATCAAGTACATGATAAAGTGGAATACAGAAAAAAGATCACTGGAGTTTGGAAGGTCAAATAACTGAAAGACAAGGGAAATTACAACCAAGTGCCTTTAAATGTCCATGATACATACTGTGAAATAGGATGTTATGTGATTTGAACACTGTGCTAATACCATATTATAAAGAGGCAGTCCCTGGATTATGAACAATTTCCATTCATAAGTCTGTCTTTAAATCAAATTTTCACTTAAGTCAGAACAGTTAGGTGAAATTGTCTTAGTATGTAGTATATAGTGTACCTTTCTACATATAAAATCCAGATACACTAAAACATTTTTAACTTAATAATGCAGGAATAATAATGATAATGTTTTGATGAATGTCACAAAGGATTGCCTGCTTGTTATTATGAACCACTGTAAGTACCTCAAAATTTCAGTATGACAGCTTTACAGGGGTTGAGACCATTGACATATATGCAGTTGGACATTGCCTGAATGGATGTCAAGTGGAGCATGACTGTATACAAGTGAGTGTTTATTCCATTAAGAATAATTGAGATACACTAGTGGAAAGGGAGCTCTGGTAGTGTAGTGGCCAAGGCACTTGACTGCTAACCAGAAGGCTGGTGGTTCAAACCCACCATCCACTCCTTGGAAGGAAGATGGAGCAATCTACTTCTGTAGTGATACTGCCTCGGAAACCCAAGGAGGGGTTGCTATGAGTCGGGTCCAACTCGACAGCACATAACAACAACAGTAGAAAGGAAGACAATATGCTTTTTAAAAAATATATAGATGATACACAGTGATGGTAGCAACCTACTCTTGTTGTTGTTGTTATGTACCATCGAGTCAGATTCAACTCATAGTGACCCCTCCTTGGGTTTCCGAGGCAATATCACTAGGAAAGTAGATTGCCCCATCTTCCTTAGGTTTGGGTAAAAATGGACAAGACAATGTTTGCAAACAGCAGTAGGGAACAAAGACACCTGGACTCTCTCTATGCATTGAGATACATGAAGTATAAGATAAAAAGCAGCCTTGACATGAGTAGATTGTAAGGGAGGTGTTGCTTTCAAGAACCATTTCAGTAAGGGATGAGTGTGGGGGCAATTCTGGTAACAGATCCTTAATAACAGGCAAGACAATTCTAAAATATGGAAGGTT
>NW_006921727.1:7626392-7631755 GCF_000298275.1 Orycteropus afer afer | reverse complement strand
TATATATATATATATATAATGTTTACTTGTTTTCATCTCTTTGTATTTGACTGTCACAACAAATATTGACATGTCCATAGTATTCATTCTTCTCTTTAAATCTAGAAATGTGTATTTGAGTCCTCCTATTGTATTTTTTGATTCCTTGAAATCATCTCTTTACCTCATCCAGCATTCTTCCTTATTTCAACATTTCACTTCTTAAGGATATATGCTTTTCCCAGAGATTATCTCTTCTGAAATCCTACTGAAATCTTTTTTTCTTTAATTTTCTTGTATTTCTTCCAGAAAATTATTTTTAGAAATTTGCACCTGCTCTGCATTTTCAGAATGATGCTTGTTTTTTGTTTTTCTCATAATTCTATAATACTGTTCCATAAACCTTATCTTGTAATTGTCAGTCAGTGTTTTTGTCATGCCCAATTTTTTTTCCAATAGCCCCTGGGTGAGGAAAATATAATAGGCCTACATTCTAACTGGACCATGGGTAGGTCCTTGTGTCAAGTGATCACATCCAAATGCCAAAGTACCATGAATTGAAATGGTCCTAAGAGCTACAACCAACATGGAGGGGAAGCTAATTAGTCAAATGACACATGCTGTCACCTACATCCCCAAAACTTACACCAGGTAATAGAGAAGACTGATGAAAATGTTAAGAAAGAGCTGGCCAGTTGGTCAGAGAGTGAGTTACTTATGAGTGATGCTATGCAGACTACAAAAGAAAGTGATTTGTTCTCAGATTTTCCTCATTTACCAAACATATGCCTATTTCATTTCATTCATCCTTGTAATAAATCTTCATTTTTAGGAAACCTAAATTGTATACACCTAATTTTTTTCCTTCTGTTAACTGATTCCTAATTGGAGATTTCTCCAGACTAAAAAATTGCCAACAGAAGGAATATATGCATTCCTGTGCACATGTTCTATGTCTACCTGTCTGCTTATTACATACTTGCATGAGTTTTTAATTTTTTTTGTTGTTGTTACTGGTATAACAAATCACCACAAACTTAGCAGCTTAAAGTGTACAAATGTACTATCTTACAATTCTGGAAGTCAGAAGTCTGACACAAGTCTCACTGAGCTAAAATAAACGTGTTGGCATGGCTGCATTCTTTTGTGGAAGTTATAGGGGAGAACCTGTTTCCTTACTCATTCAAAATGTCATAATTGAGCTCCTTGAAATTGTAGAACTGTAGTCCCGCATTTCCTTTCTGCTTGTCTGTTGAGGGATATTCTCAGCTTCTAGGGATCACCCTCATTCCTTGGCCTATGGCACAGCATACATTTTTTTTCAAAGCCTTTAATGGTGGGTGAAGTTCTTCTCATATCTTCTCTCTCATGCCTCTTCTTCCATTGTCTCATCTCTCTCTGATTGACTTTTGTGGCTTCCTCTACCATTTGTAAGGGGCATTTGATTAAGTACATTGTTCTGACCCAGAGATATGATGGATAGTAATCTACTTCTCATAACTAATCTTATGAGAAGTAGTAAATAGCTATTAGTAATAGTACTACTAGCTAAATAGTCATCTTAATTCCATCTGCAAACTAAATTCCATTGTGCTATATAAAATAATTGGGAGCTCTGGTAGCATAGTGGCTAAGGCACTTGACTGCTAACCAAAAGGCTGGCGGTTCAAACCCACCAGCCACTCCTCGGAAGGAAGGTTGGGCAATCTTACTTCCGTAGTGATACTGCCTCAGAAACCCAACGAGGGGTCGCTATGAGTCAGGGCTGACTCGAAGGCACATAACAACAACAACATATAAAATAATTAAGTTATTAGATACATAGAGGGGATATCATTGCTGGTATCAGATGGTTCTTGGCTGAAAGCAAAGAATACCAGAAATATGTTCACTTGTGTTTTATTTACTATACAATGGCATTTGACTGTGTAAATTATAACCAATTATGGATAACATTGCCAAGAATAAGAATTCTAGAACATTTAATTATGATGATGTGGAACCTGTAGATAGATCAAGAGGCAGTCATTCAAACAGAACAAGGAGAAACTTCCTGGTTTACGATCAGGAAGGATGTGTGTCAGAGTTGTACACTTTCTCCATATTTATTCAATCTATATGCTGAGTGAAAAATCCAAAAGTGAACTATATGAAGAACACAGCATCAAGATTGAAGGAAGACTCATTAAGAATGTATGATATGCAGATGACACAGATGTTTTCTGAAAGTGAAGGGGACTTGAAACACTGATGAAGATCAAAGACAGCAGTCTTCAGTACAGAGTACCTTTCAACATAAGAAAACAAAAATCCCCACAACTGGACAAATAAGCAACAGAGAAAATTTTGAAATTGTCAAGGATTTCATTTTACTTGGATCCACAATCAACACCCATAGAAGTAGCAGTCAAGAAATCAAACAATGTATTGCATTGGGAAAATCTGGAAAATACCTCTTTAAAATGTTCAAAAGCAAAGATGTCATTCTGAAGACTAAGGTGTGCCAGACTCAAGCCCTGGTATTTTCAAACACCTCATATACATCCAAAAGCTGGTTAATAAATAAGGAAGATTGAAGAAGAATGGATGCCTTTGAATTATGATGTTGGTGAAGAACTGTCAGAAGAACAAAAAAATGTGTTTTGGGAGAAGAACAACCCCAATGTTCCTGAGAAATGAGGATGGTTCCTTAAAAGTTCATCTCATGTACTTTAGACATGTTGTTAGGAGGGACCAGTCCTTGGAGAAAGGATATCATATTTGGTAAAGTAGAGGGTCAGTAAAAAAGGAGAAAAGCTTGCACAAGATGGATTGAAATACTAGCTAAAACAGTGGGGTCAAGCATAGCACAATAATGAAGATCACCATCATTATCACTATTACTGTCAGGCAGTATTTTGTTCATAGATAGATAGCATTGCTATGAGTGTACCCAATAAACTGAACAATAACATGTATGATACCTTATTCACAGGTATACCACCTGGGAGTAGAGTTCATGGCAACAAAACTCCTACCTACCACAATACTGTCCTCATTTCCTGTAACTGTTATACACTAGCAGAAAAGAGAAAAAAATATGTGAATTACTTCAATTCCCAGTAGGCTATGCGTTTAAGAATTTTCTCTGTTACAACTAAGCCTACCTTGCACTATGGGGACTATGTTTCCCGTTAAACAATGTGCCAAATACAATTTACCCATCAAGTTCAGATTCCTTGTTTTGGTGTTGGTGTTGTTTTTGTTTGTTTTGTTTTAAGCTTTTATTCTCTCAATAGATATGGGAAGAGAAGATTGACAGCTGATGTGTAAGAGGGAAAGAGCCCACTGGCTGCCTGATACAAGTAGCCAAAAGAGAAATGTTACATGCCTTTTCTTCTGCTTTAGTCAAACTAGGGATCAAAAGAATGGAAGAAGCAGGCAAGATCTTTCAAAATATTTTAAAGCATAGATTTTCTGGCAAAAAAATCAAAGGTTTACCTATTTATTGGGCTTTCTAATACAGTCCCATTTATTTTGAATTTAGTGAAAATGTTGGCATGATTCTATAATTGAATGGATGATCAGCTTCAGTTTATGTAGTGATTTGCTTTCAGACTGTGTGTATATAACTTCCTGATTATTTCAGAGAAACATTAGAAGGATTTGTGTACAGCTGTTTGCCAAACAAATATCAAACTGGAATTCTCATCCAGGACCTGGTTTTTAATAGAATCAACACTTTAAGCTAAAAACCTGAGATTCTGAATATGTAATTTTACACATAAGAGAATGGATAGGGAACTGTAAACACTAGATTAGAAGGCCTCAAAAAACCTGAAAACATGTCATGTGGGTGTTTACACATACACATAACTCTCCCTCACACACACATATAAGTTTGTCTCTGTGTATATGTGATTCCAACAGCACTTCTTCCAGGACAGATTTGTTTGTTTGGAAGCAAGAATGGCCAGACTTCGTTTCACCTACTTTGCTCATGTTGTCAGAAGGGACCATTCCCTGGAAAAGGATGTCATGCTTGGTAAGGTGGAGGGTTGACAAAAGAGGGGAAGACCTTCAATGAGATGGATTGACACGGTGGCTGTGACAATGGGCTGAAGTATAGCAAGGATCATAGAGCTGGTGGGGGATCGGGTGGTGTTTCATCCTGCTGTGCATGAGGTTGCTATGAGTCGGAAATGACTCGATGGCACCTAACACCAACAACATGTGTGAGTGTGTGTATGTTTGTGTAAACTAGTGCTTTCTTTTTAACATTTATTTTTTGCATCCAGAATTATTGTTGTTGTTGTTGTTGTTATGTGCCCTCGAGTCAGACCCAACCCATAGCGCCCCCTCCTTGGGTTTCTGAGGCAGTATCACTACGGAAGTAGATTGCCCAGAATTAGTCAAGAAAATTACTATCAAAATTATACAAACAAGAAATAAAAAAAAAAAACTGTTAGTAGATACTACATAATGAAAACTATGAATCAAAACCAAAGCCATTGTCATTGAGTTGATTCAAACTCATAACGACACTACTGGACAGAGTAAAAATGCTCCAAAGGATTTCTAAGGCTGCACATCATTGTGGGAACATACTGTTTCATCTTTCTACCATGAACAGCTCTTGGGTTTGAACTACTGATGTTTGGGTTTGCAGCCAAATGCTTTAACCACTGTGCCACCAGATTTCCTTATGAAAAATAATGATAATGAAAAAAAAACAGACAATATTCAAGAAATAGCATACAATTCAGAGAGAAAGAAGAAAATGGCAGGCAATCAACAAAACAGTTTCACTTTGTCACTTAAGTCAACATATTTGTCTGATTTGCAATTTAAAAACTGAACTTAATGTCATTTTTTACTAGAATAGGAAACTTATTAATAGCTTTGGCAGTGTATGCAAATAAATTGAATTATTCCTCTAGCAATCTCAGTGGCATCACTAGGGTTGGTATCATCCAGTGTGGAAACTCATGGTGTCACCCTTACGGTTTACCCCCCATGGATCTCCTCCCACACCAGCCCATGCAGATTCAATTCTTAAATGTAATATTTCTTAGATTATATGAATACTAACAACAAAATTGTTTTATAAAATCTTTTTATATTGAATTACATTATTAGTTAGAACGTTTCATAACTAAGAAGAAATATATTTTATTTTTCTCCTTCTTTTCCTTTAATTACTAATTCATTATCAAAAAAAGTTATTGATATAGGTTGACAAATACTACATAACACAATGTTGTTGTTGTTATATGCCGTCGAGTCAGACCTGACTCATAGCGACCCCTGCTTGGGTTTCCGAGGCAGTATCACTATGGAAGTAGGATTGCCCAACCTTCCTTCCGAGGAGTGGCTAGTGGGTTTGAACCGCCAGCCGTCTGGTT
>NW_006921727.1:7613051-7625732 GCF_000298275.1 Orycteropus afer afer | reverse complement strand
AAAAAAAAAAAAAACACACTGCTATGGAGTCAGATCCAACTCATAGCGACCTCTCCTTGGGTTTCCAAGACAGTATTACTGTGGAAGTAAATTGCCCAACCTTCCTTTCGAGGAGTGGCTGGTGGGTTTGAACCGCCAGCCTTCTGGTTAGCACTCAAATGCCCTGGGCACTACACCATCAGAGGCAATTGAAAATACCATGGCTTGGGTTAGGCACATCTTCATTTTCAAAATGACATTTTTGCTCTTCTGCTCTTTCTGAAGTCTTTTGCAGTAGATTTGCCCAGTACAATACTTCATCTGATTTCTTGATTGCTGCTTCCATGGGTGTTGATTGTGGATCCAAGCAATATGAAATCTTTGACAACTTCATCTTTTCTCCATTTATGGGGATGCTGCTTAATGGTCCAGTTGTGAGGATTTTTGCTTTCTTTATGTTGAGATATAATCTATACTGCAGATTGTAGTCTTTAATCTTCATCAGTAAGTGCTTCAAGTCATCTTCACTTTGAGCAAGCAATATTGTGTCGTCTGCATATCACAGGTTGTTAAAGAGTCTTCTTCCAATCCTGGTGCCATGTTCTTCATCTAATCCAACTTCTTGCATTATTTGCTCAGCATACAGATTGAGTAAGTATGATGAAAGGATACAACCTTGACATACTCCCTTCCTGGTTTTAAACCATTCAGTATCCCCTTGTTCTCTTTGAATGACAGCCTCCTGGTCTCTGTACATGTTTTTCTTGAGCACAATGAACTGTTCTGGAATTTCTATTTTTGACAGTGTTAACCATAATCTGTTATGATCCACACAGTTGAATCCTTTTGCTTAATTAGTAAAACCAAGTAAACATCTTTCTGGTATTCTTTGATTTCAGTCAAGATCCCTCTGATATCAGCAATGTTATCCCTCATTCCACATCCTCTTCTGAATGCAGCTTACTTTTCTGAAAGTTCTCTGTCAATATACTGCTACAACTGGTTTTGAATTATCTTAAAGTTTACTTTCATGTGACATTAGTGATATTGTTTGATAATTTCCACATTCTGTCAGATCACCTTTCTTTGGAATGGGTACTGTGTGTAGTAAACTACTTAGTGTGGCATTTCTAGCCATAAGTCTTTGTAAACTCTGTGGTGGTATTTGCTGTGTGAGCAACTGAGGAGCTCCTGATTGTAAAAGTTATCCACCATGTCATGGATATTTTGGTTGGACACAACACAAAGCAATGTTCTGGAAGGTTCCTGCTCTCTCTTGGGTGCTTAGAATTCTGATGTTATGATTCCTTAGTTTGATCATTTTGCCAGGCTCAAAAGAAGGCTTCCTCGAGGCAGAAGAAGTCTCTCTCTGACTGCTGATTGAGAAAGACGTGCTGCTGAAAGAGACACGTGCTCCTGAATGAGACACGTGCTGCTGGGAAAGAGACTCAAGAGACACACATTGCTGAGTGAGACACCGAGGGACACACACGGTTGGGAGAGAGACTGTGAGAGCCTGTTTGGAGAGAGATTGTGGGCTGGGAGAGAGACTGAGCGTTTTTCCTGAAAGTGAATTGTAACCTGGTCCTGGTGCTTTCCTAATAAACCTCATAATCTGTGAGTTCTGTGTGGCCACTGCAGTGAATTATCGAACCCAGAAGAGAGGAACAGTTGGTGAAAGGGCTGGAGGAAGGCAGCATGTCTGGCCTTGCAGTAATAGGCCTTGGGCTATTGATGGTTCTCTTGTCTTCCTCTGTGGGGTTAGAAGAGGTCAGGAGATGTGGCCTCCTTGCCCTTTTTGCAGGTACAAATATGACTCTTTTCCAGTCAGTTGGCCAGGTAGCTGTCTTCTAAACTACTTGGCATAGATGAGTAAGTGCCTCCAGCACAGAATTCACTTGTTGAAACATTTCAGTGGGTATTCCTTCAATTCCTGTAGCCTTGTTTGTCACCAATTTCATCAGTGTAGCTTTGACTTCTTTTGGTTCCATTGGTTCGTGATCATATACCACTTCCTGAAATAGATGAACCAATTCTTTTTGTACAGTGACTCTGTGTATTCTTTCCATCTTCTTTTGATGCTTTCTGCATCCTTCAACATTTTGCCCATGGAATATATCAAAATTGCAAGTCAAGGTTTGAATTTTTTTCAGTTCTTTCAGCTTGAGAAATGCCAAGTGTATTCTTTCCTTTTGGTTTTGTAACTCCAGGTCTTTGCACATTTCATTATAATAATTGACTTTGTTTTTTTTCAAATTGCTCTTTGGAATCTTCTGTTCAGCTCTTTTATCTTTTCATTTCTTACATTTGCTTTATCTACTCTCCATTAAAGATGAAGTTTCAGAGTCTCTTCTGATGTCCATTTTGGTCTTTTCTTCTTTTGCTGTCTTTTTAATTAGTTTTTGCTTTCTTCATGGATGGTGTTCTTGATGTCAACACTCAGCTCATCTGGTTTTCAATCGTTGGTGTTCATTGTGTCAAATCTATTCTTCAGCTGGTCTCTAAATTCAGTTGGGATATAATCAAGGTCATATTTTGGCTCTCACGGACTTGTTTTAATTTTCTTCAGCTTCAACCTGAATTGACATTAGAGTGATTGATGGTCTATTCCACAGTCAGCTCCTGGCCTTGTTTTGGTGAAAGATATTGAGCTCCTCCATTTCCTCTTTCCACAGATGTAGTCTATCTGATTCCTGTGTATTCTGTCTGGTGATATCCAAGTCTATAGCCACTGTTTATGTTGTTGAAAAAAAGGTATTTGCAATGAATAAGTTGTTGGTCTTGCAAAATTCTGTCATGCAATCTCCAGCATCATTTCTATCACCAAGGCCATATTTTTCAAGTACAGGTGATTCTTATTTGTTTCCAACTTTCACATTTAAATCACCAGTAATAACCAATACATCTTGATTGCATGTTTGGTCAATATCAGACCACAGAAATTGGTAATCTTCAATTTCTTCATCTTTGGCTTTGGTAGTTGGCATGTAAATTTGAATAACAGTAGTATTAACTGGTATTCCTTGTAGGCAAATGGTTATTATCCTATGACTGACAGCATTGTACTTCAGGGAAGATCTTAAAACATTCTTTGTGATGATGAATGTGATGCCCTTTCTCTTGAATTTGTCATTCCTGGCATAGTAAATCATATGATTGTCTGATTCAAAATGGCCACAACCAGTCCATTTTAGCTTACTAATGCCTAGGTTATTTATCTTTATGTGTTCCATTTTATTTTTTGACAATTTTCAGCTTTCTTAAATCCATACTTTGTACATTCGGTGTTCCAATTATTAATGCATATTTGCAGCTGTATCTTCTTATTTTGAGTTGTGTCTCATCAGCAAAAGGAGCTTCCAAAGCTTTACTCCATCCACATCATTAAGGTTAACTCTATTTTGAGGAAGCAACTCTCCTTCAATCATGTTTTGAGTACTTTCCAACCTGAAGGGCTTTTTTTTCTGGCACTATGTTGGATAATGCTTCAGGGCTTTTCATAATGTTTCCCAGTCATATATCAGAGTGTTTCACTGCTGTTTATAAGGTTTTCACTGGCCAATTTTTTAAGAAGTGGATGGCCCCTTCCTTCTTCTCTGTCTTAGTCTAGAAGCTCCACTGAAACTTGTCCACCATAGGTGACCCTGTTGGTATTTGTAATACGCATGGCATAGACTCCAGTCTAAAAACAACACACAAGCCACAACAGTATGACAAACTGACAGACGAGACATCTTAGAAGGTTCAAAAAGTAAATTAGCTTAGTAAATCTCTATTAACTTTGTAGGTATAGTGACACATTTAAACGGGGCTTATAAAAGAATGATTTTGTTGTTATAATTTCGGGAATATTTTTATTAAAAAATAACAAATTTCTGCTAAAGCATTGCAAAAATTTTTATAGGTAGTTGTTTTCATATCATCCCATTTTTGTGACAGTACCCCTGGTGCAGTTCCACACCCCTCTAGTGACTCCACTGAATAATCTTAGTATGTTAAGAAAGGAAAGGTTTCTGGGAAATGTGCAAGGAGAATAGCAAGTTACTTATATACCAGAAGAAGCACATAATGAGTTCTTTTAGTGTTGCATAATTAAGTGAAAATACTCTTAAAGCTTCCATAAAACATTTTGTAAATTAGGCTAAAATGTCAATGTTCTATCAAAACAAAATAAATGTGTTTTCTATCTAGTTATATTTTGGAATTATTAAAGTATGCAATTTGTTTTTAAGCATAACTTTTCTCCACTGGGGTTTTCTGAGAATTAATGAGAAAGAGCTGTGAAATTCTTTTGGTGGCTGTTATTAGAAAATAATAGGGGCTGTATTGGGTCTACCTCTGAGTTCCTTTAAGTTCTCTAGAGATCTATTTAGAGAGATGGGTAAAGTCAACGGAAATATGTAAGAGCTTTGTTTTCAGGAATATTCAAGCAAATAAATTTTCTTTACACCTAATTCATGTATTACCAGGATGTCATACCAGCATGTGCCCTACTCTACCTCCACCTCACCTCAGTCTGAGGTCTCAAGTAAAGGAGAAAAGCTTTTTAATTTTTTCCAAGCAAAAGTTCTTACCACCATAGTTCATTTTAGGAGGCCTGGTGTCACAGTGGTTAAGCACTCAGCTACTAACCAAAAGTCAGTGGTTCTAACCCATCAGCCACTCCATAGGAGAATATGCCCCATAAAGAGTACAACTTAGGAAACCCTGTGGGGCAGTGCTACTCTGTCATATATGGGTGTTATGTGCCAGAGTCAATTTGACAGTGCACAACAACATAGCTTGCTTATTCTATTCCAGTTATATTGATCATTTCTGTGGGTGACTAATTAGAAGATTTTTCTGAGGACTGTAGAAGGTGAAAGGAAGTGTAAGATGATTAGAAGAAATAATTATTTTATTATTAATATACTTTATTTGGTTATAAAAGTACTATTTACTGTTCAGAAGTTATTTGCTTAGAAAAACTTTCTGGATTCTACATAAAAGCAACGAGAAAAATATAGATGTGGAATGTACACCTATTTACCTCTTAAGAACTTTTAGATATTATTTCATTTTCCAGTAGGAACAATATTTACAGAATATTGTAATAAGAGTCTTTGGAACATTATAAGACATGACAAAGGTAATGACAATGACATGACAATGAAAATTTGACAACTAATTGTATTAATTCACATGCAGGCTAAGAGTGTACACACTTATCATCAAGATATAGTGAAACTGATGATATCATGGGGCTCTCTTACAAACTACTATTTCCATATCTGCTTATATACTCCCCAATAACACTACCACTTCAATCACTCTAGGCTTTTGCAAAAATGACTATCAATTCACAAAAATAATACATGAAAGTATTATGAGTTTTGAACTATTCTAAGTGCTTTATAAAAATATGCTTTAGATACTCAACCTAAAAAGATATGTACTATTATTATTTCCATGTGGCAGGCAGAATTATAAGATGGCCCCTATGGCTCTCACCTCATGATATCTACATCTTTGTGTATTATTCTTTCATTGAATACAAGTGGACTTTAACTTATTTCTAAGCAATAGAATATGACAAAGATGAAGGATTTTTTCCATATGTAATTAAGGCCTGACCTAATCAGGTGTGCCCAGGCCTGCCTTGAGAGAAGAAACTAGAACTTGGAGAAATGCTATCCTGTTGGGCTTTAAGAAGCAAATAGAAATTCAAGAACTACCTGTGGAGAGAAGCAGTCTCTAGGATCTAAAGTTTCAGTCTTACAAGCATAAGAAGCATAAGGCACTGAATTTTTCTAACAATATAAATGAGCTTAGAAGAAGATTTCAAGTTCCAGAAGAGAATGGAGACCTCTAACATTGATGTTAGTGTAATGACAATATGAGTAAAAGACCCAACTCAACTGCGCCCAGACTCTTGATCCACAGAAGTCATGAGATAATAAATGTGTGTTGTTTTTAGTACTTTAATATATATAATTTATAGTATTTTATATATATATAATTTTACAGGTATGTAAACTAAAAAATAACTCACACTCCATTGTAATTAGTTCTTTAGGAAACTAAAGATTCAACCCAATGGGACTTAATCCAGAGCCTGCATGGATAATGACTTTACTATCACTTTTGGAAAAATTGATTGAGGATTCACAGGGCAATATCTGCAGCAACATCAAAAATATAGCACTGAGTGTATTTTAATTTTTTTATCAAATAATAAAGCCTACATGAAAAATTATTTGGAGAAGTAAGGGACTCATCTTCAAAAATCAGGTTTGAGCAATATAATTAAAGTTGTTCTAACTGCAGATCATTGTGAATTAAAATAGAGTATTCTGAAAATTATCTACTGCTATACACCACAGTATTAGAATATTTCCCCTCAAAATACTTTTACTACCTGTATATGGAATCTCATTTTGACAAACTTGACAAAAAACAATGAATGTTCTTGCTAAGTATTGTATTTTATATAAAAATGGAATTCTAATTTTTCAGAATTGAAATTGTGGAAGTATCAGCAATGTTAAGACACAAAGTAGTTTATTTGGGAATGAAAGAGTTAAGTACTTTAGAAATATTTTTAAATAGTGAAATATTCTAAAGGAACTTGAGTTTCACAAGGGATTCTTTTGACATTTAAGATTCCCTCATATTTAAAAATTGAAAGACCATTTTTAAGTCCTTGGGTATGTTACTGAAAGTCTTAGTTAATTAAAATTAAATGGTCTATTGTGAAGTGATAGACTGTGAGCAATTTTATTGCTTTCTTGTGAGAGATAATATCTAAATAATGTTTTATGGGAAGCTGTTAATTAAACCAATCCATTTTGATTTATCATATTATTGCATATAATGCACCCATGTAAATTGCATGCACAGCATGCATAGGATACTAATGCTCCAAGAAGTTGCAGAGGTTACCAAGAACTGTATACCCTGTGCATTATATGCATAAAAATGTGGTTAATGTGACAATTACAGTTAGAAAGTTTTATTTAAAAAAGAAATTAATGTTTCAAAGGACTGAACTTTAGAACTGGGATTTACTTATGTTTTAAATGATGATAAATCTACTAGCATGATGAAATGACTTCAAAATTCTATTATAAATGATTTATCATAGTGCACATGTGTTTAAAGTCATGCTCTATTTTTCCTTAACTAATGTTTTAATGCTCTGGTGGCGTAGTGCCTAAGGCACTTGATTGCTAACCAGAAGGCTGGCGGTTCAAACCCACCAGCCACTCCTCAGAAGGAAGATGGGGCAATCTACTTCCGTAGTGATACTGCCTCGGAAACCCAAGGAGGGGTCGCTATGAGTCGGTTCTGACTCGACGGCACATAACAACAACAACAACAATGATTTAATACACCTTCAATAAAACACTAACTTCAGTTCTACTTGCAATAATTGCTAATGAAATGCTTATAAAATACCTCATTTCTTATACAAATGAAGTGGTCATTGTAAAGCAGTCACATAATGAAATAATAAGACAGAAAATCAGCCACTAAAGCAGCCTTTTGCATTATTATAGAAACACAATTAGATGCTCCTCAGACATCAGTGTAAGGTAGTAAGTGGATGATAGAATTTATTTTGGCCTCCTGCTTTTTGAATTCATAACCAAGATTTTCTTGAATATCCACTCTCTGCACTGCACTATGTTCAGTTCCTCTTTGCATTTTTTCACTGTATGGGTAGAAACTACATAAACTAGTGGTTCCATGTGCTTTTGGAAAGAAGATTCCACTGCACATTCACAAAACAAAGTAAAGCACTCTACAGAACTCTAGGATATGAGTAAAGGACCGTTAGAGTCAGAGATTTCTATTCACCTTCACTCTTCCCTCCCACCTGCTTTTCCCACTCTTCTTTACCCATCCACTCATCTGTCCCTCACCACTAATTTCTGGAAGATGATTTGTTTGCTAGCATGGCCCTAGCTTAGACGTGAGCAAAAAATAAATAAATCTTGAAATTGGATTAATAGCGAAGAATGTGAGTTTTCTCAACTAAAAATGTGAGAACACTAATGAGGCCTCTTGGTATGCTGGCTGCCAAGGGCTTTCTGATGAGTAAGTTGATTCAAGAATAACATTTACAATGAAACACTTCTTTCATGCTCAATCATAGTAAGCCACGGGCTGCTGAAATCTGTGATTCGTTTAGTCTCCTCATCTTTGAAACAGACTCAAGGCCTTGACTTCTTTTTCATTTTTAATGTTTCGGTGATGTTGCTGTGGTTAATAACTTGGATTCTAGCCAGGTCTTTCTCATTTAATGTTTCCAGTCAATCGATATCAATGTCCCAACTGAAAAGTGACATAATGCCATTTTAAAATAACATGAAGCACATTTACAAAGCCAAATGCAGAGGTAAAGCAAGATTATGCAAAAGTCATCATTTCTTGGCTTTTCGTCTAAAATCAAGAGAAGATTATGCAAAAGTGGTTTCCAGTTCTCTAGCAAGCACTTCAATCAGCTATGTTAGGAGCAAATGAACCTGCTCTTAAGTGAGCGCTTAGCGTACAACATAAATATCTTGGATAAATCCTAGAAATACATAATTCCTCACAGGACACTTCGATATTTTAGAAAAGAAAAAAATATCCTAAAGATTTACAGGAAATACCAGAATTCACACTGTCTTTTCAGAAATAGATTTAACTTTGAAAGTGTTGGAAATGAAAGCATTTATGCTAAGCAAATCTGTCTTATTTTGCTTGTAGATATGTAGACCCTATGTTTCTCCTGTTATTCATCATCAGCATAAAATTGTGTGTGAATTATTTTAGCTTATCATTTCTGTATTTACTATAAAAGAATCCATTTTGAGTTAATTTACTTCATAAATCAGGTTATTGCCTATGAAGCTGCCTCATTCACAAGGCTGTCTACTTTTTGAGTGATTCTCAAACACTGTTCTTGTGTGCTGCCAAGATTAATTCCAACTCATAGTGAACCTATAGGACATTGTAGACTTGCCCCACAGGCTTTCTAGGCTGTAATCTTTACTGAAGGAGCTCTGGTAGCATAATGGCTAAAGCATTTGACTGCTAACCAGAAGGCTGGCGGTTCAAACCCACCAGCCACTCCTCGGAAGGAAGGTTGGGCAATCCTACTTCCGTAGTGATACTGCCTCGGAAACCCAAGGAGGGGTCGCTATGAGTCGGGGCCGACTTGACGGCACATAACAACAACAACAACAATCTTTACTGGAAGAGATCCCTAGGTCTTTACTCCTGCAGAGTAACTAGTGTATTTGAACTATCCATCTATCAGTTAGCAGCCTAGCACTTAACCATTGCGCCACCAAGGTTCCTTTCTCAAATATTAAAAACAAACAAACAAACAAACAAACAAAAAAACACTGCTATTGAGTTCATTCTGATTTATAGTGAACCTATAGGACAGAGGTGAACTGCCCCATAAGGTTTCCAAGAATATTAATCTTTTTGATAGCCAGAGAGTAGACGGCCTGGTTTTTCTCCCACAGAGTGGCTGGTGGGTTGGAACCTCTGGCCTTTTGGTTAGCAGTCAAGTATTTTAACAACTGTGCCACCAGGGCTCAAACATTAGTTACTTCAAAATCACCTGGAGGGCTTGATCAAACACAGATTACTGGACCTCACCTCCACAAGGCTGCTTCAACAGGTTTGGGTAGGAGAATTTTCATTTATAACAAATTTTGTGAAGATTCTGACAGTGACATGAAACTGAAAACCACTATGCCATCAGAGCTTCTCAATTTTCTGAAGATATATATATATATATATATAATTGTATCAACCTCATAGAATTAATGTGAGAATTAAATGAATATATACAATTTTCTGAAGGCAAATATATATGCTTTTAATTCTCACAGTAATTCTATGAAGATAATACTATTTTTATTCCATTTCTTTAGATGAGAAAAGTGTATCAGAAAATTTAAATAATTTTCCTAAAGTCTTATAGCTAAGATGTGGTGAATTTGATATTTGACCCTGGTCATATTAACTTTAGAGCTTCTGTTTGTAACCACTACACGGTTTTACTCTAAAGTGTGGATTATACTTCAAGCTATCATATAAAATTATATTTTTGATAGACTTCTTGATCAGTATTTTTCTATTTCTAGTTTCTAGAAACACTGACTTTAAACCCTGTGATTAGACATAGACTGAATTGTTTTCAAAAAGCAGACAACACTATAAGAAAAGGCTGTGCCAGCATCCTTGGTTTTCTTGGCTACTCATGGAATAGGAGTACTTGTGTAGTGAAGGCATTAGAAATCACTTTAATCTGATACTGCTGGAAAAAAGCATGGAGAAGATACTAGGATCATTTTCCCTCTATCCTTTGCTTTACTATGAATTTGATTGCCATTTCTTCTGTAATTTAAATCATAGTCTTTGGTTGACAGTAATGCTTTGTCATTGAATGACCATCATTCAGATGGATTTTTGAGCTTCAGATGAGCCTTGGTTTAGATAGATTTATTCAGACTATTCAAATTGTATGTGTTCTTTAGGCTGAGCAGAATTCAAAAGAAGTTCCCAGAGAAAACAGAACTGGATAATGAAACAGCAAAATGGCAGGTAATTAATAAATAGATTTTTTTACACTCAACTATATAGAAGAGGAGAAACTGACAGTGTAAAATATAGATAGCAATTACTTATGGCAATAGCAAGTTGTCTTAGTTCTCTAATGATGCTATAACAGAAATACTACACGTGGATGGCTTTAACAAACAAGAATTTATTTTTTATAGTTTAGAAGGCTAGAAGTCTGAATTCAGAATGCCAGCTCTAGGGGCTGGGTGAAGGTCCCTCTACTTTGGACCTCAGCTCTACCTTCCATGCCCATCTGAATGGGAGGCATCTTCTAACCTACACAGCTGCTGGCTACTGAGGCTGACAAACACAAGATAGGCGGGTGAAATGGCATAATCTCAAGATCAGCAGACAACATGGCAGGCAACTAGTTCAAGTTCAGGAACTGGAGATGAAGACTTGGCCAAAGGTAGGATCCATATGTGCCAAAAAGCTAGAAACTTTTCCCAAAGCTTCTCCATATATACTGGGAGCAGGCCACACCCCTAAGTTTACTCCCCTTCAGCTGCTCACAGCAGATTCCACCATGGAGGTGATTATAATTTCATCATAGAGAGTAACAGCAGCCATCTGTCAAGCTCCTCAAAGCCCAACCAAGTTGACACACAATCTTAAATACCACAGTGCTTGAATACAACATTAACAGGAAATATTTGGTTAACAAATACTCTAAAGCCTATGGGTTAAAATATATTTTATAAGTTTTTTATTGAACTGTGTCATGTCTACAGAAACATGAATTAATCTTAAGTAAATTTTATGAATTTTACACTCAGATTAAGATATTATACTACAGAACACTTCATCTTTCTCTTTCCTAAACAATGTGCCAACCACTCCAACCTCTGTCGCCATAAATTAGTCCTGCTTGTTTTTGAACTTCATGTTAGTACTCTTGTGTCAGATATCTTGTGTTCAATATTATAGCTGTGATATTCACCCACATTGTTATGTGTAGCAGTTCAGTCAGAAAGTGGAAAAAAATGTGTTTGTTGTAACCTAAGTTTTGAGGTGAATTGTTATATAGCAATAGGTAACTAACACATGTTTTTTCTTCTAACTATAAAGGATTCAAAATTCCACACCTGCTTCTATTTTTACAACAGGTTACTCTTAATTTTTTAATTAAATTAATATATTTTATTTTATTTTTTTTTTGTCTATCAATACTATCACTATCAAATATGTAAATCCCATGAATTTCATGGCATTTCTTACATATTTTTATTCCCCATCTCCACTTTTAATGTCCTAAGATTCTTGGAATAATTTAAGTTTTAATTCAGATTGTCAATTTTCTTACTCTATGCTTCTATTTCTTGACTCATTTTAAAAAGATTTCATTTATAAGCATATCTTTAACATGAACAATTATTTATACATAAAAAGAAGCTTTCAGTGTACCGTTCCCCTTTATACTACTTCTTAGATTCATACGTAGTTGGAAAATATGGCCTTGGTGATAGAAATGATACAGCAGATCACATGATAGAATTTTACAAGTACAATAACTTATAAGTTGCAAATATATTTTTTCACCAACATAGATGGTGTGGTCCTCACCAGATAGAATACACGGGAATCAAATCAACCATGTCTATCAGAAGAGCAGATGGAACATCTCAATATCAGTCAAAACAAAGCCAGGAGCTGACGGTGGAACAGACCATCAATTGCAAGTTAAAGTTCAAGCTTAAGAAAACTAAAACACTTTTTGCATTCTTACTGTTTTTCTTCATTTATTATTCTCCTTCCCTACTTTTTTTTTCTTCTTAGTGCCCTATCCCCAGATATTGCATGTTTGCTTGTTTTTTCCTCTTTTTTTCCCTTTTCTCTTTTTTTGGTACTGTTCCTGTGTGATTACATGGGGTGTTTATCATCCATTGGCTTTTAGTTTTTGATGGTTATTCAATTGTAATTTGTGTCTAACTGAGTGGAAGACAACAGTCCTCATAAGACACAACTACACCCACACCTCCTGTGACTTCACTTACTGAGCGAGAGCCACTTCCTCCTTCTCCACCAATGGGCCAACGATAAAAAACCACCAAGAAGAGCCTGAACCACCCTTGACTGCCCTTCACAAACAGTTAACAG
>NW_006921727.1:7607603-7610966 GCF_000298275.1 Orycteropus afer afer | reverse complement strand
AAAATTAATGGAAACAATCAGTCCTAGCGACTGGTACACTATCCAATCTGCAACCTATTGAGACCAGAAGAACTAGATGGTGTCTGGCTACCACTGTCATCCACTTGGAAGGGATGTAGGAGATCCTGGATAGAGAAGGAGAACAATGTGGAACAAAACTCAAAATCATTTGGAGGGAAATATCTGGATGAGTGGGGCTGGTGTACTTCTTTGGTTGTTAACTTGGCAGCACTGGGGTGCTCTCCAGGTATTTCTGGATTGGTGGAATAACTGGTGGGAAGGTAGGTGTGGGTTTCTATGAGAGTGAATGTCCTCCTCCTTGTATTCCTCCTGATCTGTCTACACTGTTGTTACTGCTGAGTGGAATCCATGATTTTTTCTTTTTTTTCCCCTCTTTGTCAGTGTCTGATGTCTGTATTTAAGGTGTCCAAACTTTGGCTGGTTCCATCCTCTTCTCTCTCCCTAGTCACTAATCTCACTCCCTTTCCCTTTCCAGTCAGTGCTCAATCTAATTCTTTATCATCTATGTGGTGCTCAGAATTCTAGAATCATTATTTGTGTCTGTTTCCCTCAGTTTTTCCATCTCTATTGTAGAGGGATTCAGCCGAGTGTGTTAGCAGGATGCCATCTTGTCTCCATTCCCAGGACTTCCTTTTGAAGTGCCTCCGTGTGGATTCAGACTGCCAACCTTTTTTTTTTTTTTTTTTTTTTTTTGATAGATGCTGAGCATTTACTGTTTTTTGCCACCCTACTTTTTCTGTAAGACAATTAATTAATCACTGACCTTATTCTACTTTTCCCTTTTTCCCCTCCATTTCCTTCATTCTTAATATTTTGTTATTTTTAACTTTTCATAATATGTTGTTGTTATGTGCCTTCAAGTCAATTCCAACTCATAGTGCCCCTATAGGATAGAGTGGAACTGCTCCATACATAGGTTTTCCTAGGCTGTAAACTTTATGGAGCAGGTAACCAGGTCTTTTCTCCCATGGAGTCGCTGGTGAGTTCCAACTTCTGACCTTTTGGTTAGAAGCTGAACGCTTAATAACTGCACCACCAGAGCTCCTTTTTCATAAAATATAACATTTAAATACTACTTTTAATTCTACAATTAAAAAATTGTATTTCTTACTACAAGTTCTTTTGCTGATGATTCTCCAATTACTTGGTGTGATGAAGCTTATCATCTGGGAGATTCCTTAGGAAAGACTTGAAGGTAAAAGTATTTCCAGTGTTTCATATCCTAAGAATGATCTTTCTATGGGCTTTCTACATGAAGTATAACTTCACTGGCTATAAAACCTGGTTCAAGCATTATTTCTTTGAATTTTTTGGAAACATTGAGATAATTTTGTCTTGCTTTATATGTTGTTATTAAAAAGTATGATGCTGACAACTTGATGGGCTTTGCTTTTTTAACTAACATAGTATTCTTGCCTGGGAACCCTGAGGGGTTCTTTTCCTCTTTAATTGGTGGTATAGTGCCTAAAAGGTATTTGACTACTAACCAGAAGACTGGATGTTCAAACCCACCAGCCACACCTCAGAAGGAAGGTTGGGCAATCTACTTCCATAGTGATACTGCCTTGGAAACCCAAGGAGGGGTCACTATGAGTCAAAATCAATTCAACAGCAATGAGTTTGGGTTTTTTGTTTGTTTGTTTGTTTAATTTTTATCATATATCAAAGTTGACTATTTCAAGTCAGTTTTCCTAAATATTGTACTGTCAAGTCGGACACGACTCATAGCGATCCCTCCTTGGGTTTCCGAGGCAGTATCACTACAGAAGTAGACTGCCCCATCTTCCTTCCGAGGAGTGGCTGGTGGGTTTGAACAGCCAACCTTCTGGTTAGCAGTCAAGTGCCTTAGGCACTACACTACCAGAGCTCCCAAATATTGTAGGTAGACCTGTTTAATTCAATGTGTAAAATGTAGTCATCTTCTTTTTTAAAAAATAATTTTTCTTCTTAGAATCTAATTTGTAAAATTAATTATCTCCCATTACTTTAGTTTTTATCCTCACAGACAAAAGTTACACACACATGTTATCTTCTTTGCATATTTTCCATACGTATCACATACATACTGACTCTTTTTCTTTGTTCTGATTCTCCTGTCTCGTTCCAGTCTTCAACTTAATGATCCTTATGTTTGCAATGACATCTTTTCTACATTGTGCATCTTGCAATTTAGTTCCCGTTAATTAGACAGCTTTATCATTTTATTTGGAATTTCCTTCTTATTTCATATCTTACTTTTTATCAATTTTTATTCTGAAAGTTTGAATTTCTGATTTGAGATATTCTGTCTGATATTTAAATGCCTTAATGATATTTAAACACATCAAAATGTTACTTTATAGTTAATTCTTGCTCTAGTCGTTGGTTTTGCAGAGATTATTTTCATCACCTGAAAAGTTTTAATGCTCCTTTCTCCAATAGTTTTAATTACAAATTTTTAAGAATATTTTCTGTGGTTTATTTTTACATGGTTTCAATTTTTCTGGAACAGAAATAATAAAACCAAAATCAAACCTACTGCCATCAAGTTAATTATGACTCATAGTGAACCTATAGGAAAGAGTAGAACTGCCCCATAGGGTTTCCAAACCCATCAATTTTTATGGAAGCATATTGCCTCATCTTTTTCCCATGGAGCACCTAGTAGGTTTAAACCACGGGCCTTTTGTTTAGCAGCCAAATGCTTTAACCACAGACCACTAGAGCTCCTGGAACAGAAATAATAGGTATTTGTAAATAGGGGGCTATTTCTAGTTTTTACTAGGCTTTTGTAGTCAAAGAAATAACCTATTATTATTATTTATTTATTTATTTATTTTTGATTGTGGTTTGGGTGAAAATTTACAGAGCAAATGCACTTTCCATACAGCAGTTCACATACACTTTGTCTCATGACATTGACTAAAATTTACCACAATGCAGCAGCTCCCCTCCCACTTCCTCCTGATAGTTACCTCTTCCCTGTGTCCATCCCTCCATGTACTCCTGCCCTCTCAGCTGTCTCCCTGTGTATAAACAGCCCTTCTTTCTCCCATGATCATTCTCTCCAAGGAGTGTATCTACCTCAGGTAAATGTTCAACTCATATGCCTGTCTGTTTTTTGGCTGGAAGCCACAGGTATGGGTTCAATTTCAGACCTGAAGGGAAGCTAGGGGCCATAGTCTCAGTGGTTCCACCAGGCTCTATCAGACCAGCAAACCTGGTCCACCCCCCTTTTTTTCCCCAAATGATTTTGAGTTTTGTTCCACATTGTTCTCCCTCTCTATCAAGGGTCTCCTACATAGATCCCCTTTCAAGTGGATGACAGTGCTAGCCAGGCACCATCTACTTCTTCTGGTCTCA
>NW_006921727.1:7605077-7605878 GCF_000298275.1 Orycteropus afer afer | reverse complement strand
CCTGTTCTGGAATTCCAATAACACGTAAATTATTCCTTTTGATGGTATCCCACATGAACCTTAGGCTTTCTTCATATTGTTTTGATTTATTTTCTGATTGATCCTTTTCCAAAGAAGTATTTAGGTATTTGTCTTCAATCTCATTAATTCTGTCTTCCATCGCATCAATTCTTCTCCTTTGCCCTTCCAATGTGTTATATATTTCTGAACAATTTAGTATTAATCTTTTGGATTTCTATCTGTAGATTTGGAATCATTTCTAATTTTTCATTTATTTTGTCATTTTGTTCTTGTATTTTTTTCCAAAATTCTTCTAAGGTTTTTCTGTGTTTTCTTTGGTCTGTCTCTCAATCCTTTGAATATACCCAAAGATAATTCTTTTGAATTCCTTATCAACAGTTCTAATGCTGTTTCTTCCACAGGGATGTGTTCTGGGTCTGTATCCTGCTTCCTTGTTTCTACCACTTTATCTTGGATTGTGATGGTCTGTTTTTTTCCGAGGCATCGTGGCATTGTTGTATTTAGATCTCTGTTAACTGTTTGTGAAGAGCAGCCAAGGATGATTCAGGCTCTTCTTGGTGGCTTTTTATTGTTGGACCATTGATGGAGTAGGAGGTAGTGGCTCTCGCTCAGTAAGTGAAGTCACAGGAGGTGTGGGTGTAGTTGCGCCTTATGGGGACTGTTGTTGTCTCCTACTCAGTTAGACACAAATTACAATTAAATAACCATCAAAAAACTAAAAGCCCATGGAAGAAAAGAAAATCATGGAACAGGGTTAACCACGAGAAAAAAGGGGGAAAA
>NW_006921727.1:7602569-7604281 GCF_000298275.1 Orycteropus afer afer | reverse complement strand
TTCAAGGCTCAGGGGTCCAGGATTATCTTCTGTGTCTGTGTTAATTGGTTTCCCTTTTCTTTGTTGAAGAGGGTCTGTGCAGTCTTTCTGCCTAATCCACCATCTTGCCAGATCTCCCAGAAATAACTTTTTCTATTGAGAGACAGTGTTTTAAGATCATAATATTCTTTTCTCTAGGGTCCTTCATTTCTACCTCTTGTTTTCTTTGCTACCATGACTCCAGGGAATGCATCCACCTTATAACTTGCCTCTTTCTCCAAGAAGTGATGCCTTTCCAAGGTTGCTTCCTCTACTGTCACATTCTCAATCTCTTTCCTTTGATTTTCTAGCAGCCAGCTCTATGATTTATAAAGTTTCAGATTTTCCCAAATCATATGATTTTGTCTGCAGATCACCACCAATTGATCTGTCTTGCACCCTCATTTGCTGTATAAATTACATCTCACTTTCTGCTCCAGAAGAGTGGGCTCTACTGCTGGTTCTGCTGCTTTCAGCATTTCAGTAACACAAATCTCAGACATAAACTGAAATTTTTAAGTTGTATTTTTGCTCATGATGTGGTCAGAGTAGGTGATTTGTAGTTGTTCTCTTTGTTGATGTGTATTATTTTTAAGAGGATGTGTTGAGAGATTTGGAGTTAGCTGCCATGGTCCTATGGGATCCCAGAATTCAGAAAACCAACTTTTCTTTTTTTTCTCAGTTTGAGATAATTATAGATTTACAGGTATTATAAATTTTTACAGAACCTGAGCACCCATTACCAACAACATTAAAATCTTACATAACTTATACTATACTATGAAAGCCAGGAAATTGACCTTTTTATAAACCAGTGAGCTTATTGAGATTTCACTAGTTATCCATCCAATCATTTGTGTATATGTATGCAATTTTATCATATGTCTAGCTTTGTGTAATGTCAACCACAATCAAGATTAATCGTACCATTACTGTAATTCTCCTTCATGACACACATTTATAGCCACCCATCACCTATGACACTCCATCTACAACACCTGGCAACCACTAATTTGCTCTCCATCTCTGTTATTTGATCAATTTCAAATTAATAGAATCACGCAGTACATATTTTTTTGAGATTGACATTTTTCTCTACATAATTCCCTTGAGGTTCATCCAAGAAATTGTATATATCAGTAGTTTGTCCATTTTTATTTTTGACTAGTTTTTTATGATATAGATTTACCAAAGTTTGTTTAACAATTCACCCATTGAAGGACATTTAGGTAGTAATTTGTTTGGGGCTATTACAAATAAAACTACTATGAACATTTGTGTAAAAATTTCTGTATGAAAATATTTCTTCTGGGATATTCTTTGATTGATTTGAAAAGTTATGCCCACACAAAAACTGCACAAGAAAGCTTACAGCAACTTTATTCATAATCACTCCAAATTGGAGGCAATCAAGATGCCCTTCAACAAATGAATGGATAAAACCTGTGGTACATCCATACAATACAGTATGATTCAGCAATAAAAATAAATGAGCTATCAAGTGATGGAAAGTCATAGAACTATAAATGGATTTTGCTAAGTGAAAGCAGCCAGTCTGAAAAGGCTTGTTGTTGTTGTTAAGTGCCGTCGAGTCGTTTCCGATTCATAGCGACCCCATGCACAGCAGAACGAAACACTGCCCGATCCCGCACCAGCCCCACAATCCCTGCTATACTCGAGCCCATCATCGCAGC
>NW_006921727.1:7594425-7599659 GCF_000298275.1 Orycteropus afer afer | reverse complement strand
AGCGACCCCTCCTTGGGTTTCCGAGGCAGTATCACTACGGAAGTAGGATTGCCCAACCTTCCTTCCGAGGAGTGGCTGGTGGGTTTGAACCACCAGCCGTCTGGTTAGCAAGCAAGTGTCTTAGCCACTATGCTATATTAAATTCTAAATTACTAAATTTCTGAATTTTTTTTTAATTAAAAAAATAAGTTTTCCAACTGCCAATTGAAGCATCTTACATCTTAGGAACAGCATTTATTCTTTGTGTGCTCTCTGATATTCATCAATTTCCCCTCCCATGTTGGCTTCATTGTTTAGAAGGGAATGATTAAACATCCATGTCGGTTTGGCAAGAAGGAACAGTTTTTATTCTTCTCTTTCCATACAAGGCTTTCTAACTATTGAAAATCTAAACTCTACAATACCTTTGGGATATTCATCATGTGGTAATATCAACTATATATTGTTTTCTCATGCTATGTATGATATATACCTTAATTTATCCATTCATTTATCCAACTATGTAAAGTCAGGTACTATTCAAGGAACTGGAGATACAGTGTTCTTGTTGTTAGGTGCCATTGATTCAGTTCCAACTCACAGCAAACCCTATGTACAACAGAATGAAACACTGCGTCATCCCACTCCATCCTCACAATCATTGTTGTGCTTGAACTCACCATCCCAGCCACCATGTCAATGTATCTTTTTGAAAGTCTCCCCCTTTTTTCCTTCCCTAGGGACTAGTCCCTTCTCACAACATGACCAAACTATGCAAGACAAAGTCTGGCCATTATCACTTCTAAGGGTCCTCTCAGCTGTACTACCCCAAAATAGGTTTGTTCATTCTTCCAGTAGTCCATGGCACATTCAATATTCTTTGCCAGCACCAGAATTCAAATGCATCAATTCTTCTTTGGTCTTTCTTATTCGTTGTCCAGCTCCCATATGCACATGAGGTGATTGAAAATGTCATGGCTGGGGTCAGGCGTACCTTGGTCTTCAAAGTGACATCTTTGTTCTTTAACACTTAAAGAGGTTTTTTGCATCAGATTTGCCCAGTGCAATACAACATCTGTCTCTTGAGTGCTGCTTCCATAGGTGTTGAATGTAGATTCAAGTAAAAGGAAATCTTTGACAACTTTAATCTTTTCTCCATTTATTGTGATGCTACTTATTGGTCCAGCTGTGAGGATTTTTATTTTCTTTATGTTAAGATATAAGCCATACTGAATGCTATAGTCTTTGATTTTCATCAGTAAGTGTTTCAAGTCTTCTTTTTCAGCAAGCAAGATTATGTCATCTGCATATTACAGGTTGTTAATGAATCTTACTCTAATCTGGATGCTGCATTCTTCATATAATCCAGCTTCTCTGGATATTTGTCCATCATAGGGATTGAATAAATATGGTGAAAAGATACTACCCTGACACACACTTCCTGATTTTGAACTATGCATTATCCTTTTGTTCTGTTTGAAAAATTGCCTCTAGTCTACATACAAGATCCTCATGTGCCAAATTAAGAGTTCTGGAATTCCCATTCTTACCAATGTTATCCATAATTTATTGTGATCCACACAGTTGAATGCCTTTGCATAGTCAATAAAACACAAGTAGACATCTTTCTGTTATTCTTTGTTCTCAGCCAAGATCTATCCTAACGTAAGCAATGATATCCCTCGTTCCATGCCCTCTTCTGAATCTGGCTTGAATTTCGGGAAGTTTCCTGCCAGTATACTGCTGCAACAAATTTTGAATTATGTTCAGCAAATTTGTACTTCCATATGATGATAATTATTGATAATTTCTGCATTCTGTTGGATCTCTTACTTTGGGGATGGGCACAAATATGGATCTCTTCCAGTTGGTTGTCCAGCTAGCTGTCTTCCAAATTTCTTGGCATAGATAAGTGAGCCCTTTCAGCTTTTCACCTGTTTGTTGAAACATCTTAACTGGTATTCTGCCAATTCTTGAAGTCTTATTTTGCACCGATGCCTTCAGTGCAGCTTGGACTTCCTCCTTCAGTACCAATGGTTCTTGATCATATGATACCTGCTGAAATAGTTGAACATTGACCAGATTTTTTTGTACAGTGGCTCAGTGTATTCCATCTTTTTTCTTTATGCTCCTTGCATTGTTCAATATTTTGCCCATGTTGTGGTTGTTGTTAGGTGTCATCGATTCAGTTCTGACTTGTAATGATCCTATGTAGAACAGAATGAAACATGGTCTGGTTGTGTGTCATACTCTCAATTCTTCTTTTACTTGAGCCCATCATTGCAGCCACTTTGTCAATCCATCTTGTTTAGGGTCTTCCCCTTTTTTGCTGATGCTCCACTTACCAAATATGATATCTGTAGTGTGGTGAATTACATGGTATGACTTTCTAGCCATAGTCTTTATAGCTCCCACTTTGCCATGAGCAAATGAATAGCTGCTTCTTAAAGTCATCCACCTGGGGCAGCAAGAAATAATAATCTGGGAAAGTTCATTCTCTCTTAAGTGTGCAAAACTCTGATGTTGAGATTGGTTAGTTATGCCCCTCTGCCAGGCTTAAAAAGATCCCTCCAAAGACAGAGAGGAATCTGACTGCTGGCTGAGAGAGACACACAGCTGAGAGAGAGAGAAGTGCAGCTGAAAGACAGAGGCAGTGGAAATGAGAGGCATGAGACAGAGCAGCAGGCTTACCTGGCCCACAGAGGCAAAGGCCAGGCCAAAAGGCCAAGAGCCAGAAAGGTATGTCTAAGGTCACAGCAGAGGGGTGATTCTCCTGACCAAAGAACTGTATCCTGAGCATATTCCTGAACTTGAATTATAGCCTATTGCTTCCCTAATAAACCCCATAACTTGTGAGTTCTGTGTGGCCACTGCAGTGAATTATTGAACCCAGCAGAGAGGTGGTGGGTTCTGCAAGAGGGATGGTTGGTGTCAAAGTTGGTAAGGGGGCTGGAGGGTGGTGGCGGGTCTGGCCTCATAAGAGTAGGCCTTGGGCTGCTGGTGGTGATTCTGTTTTCCTCTTGTATAGTTAGAAGAGATCAGAAGATGCTGCCTCCTTGTCCCATTAGCAATATCCTTGTCCCAGGAATGGTCCCTTATGCAATATGACTGTAGTAGGTGAGATAAAATCTGGCCATTCTAGCTTCCAAGGAGCATTGCGACTGAACTTCTTCCAGGACAGATCTGTTCCTTCTTCTGACAGTCCATGGTACTTTCAGTATTCTTCACCAAAACTACTATTCAAAGGCATCAGCACTTCAGTCTTCCTTATTCACTGTCCAGCTTTCACATGCATATGGGGTGATTGAAAATACCATGGCTTAGGTTAGGGTCTTGCAGAATTCAATGTGATTTCTGGTGTCATATCTATCACTTAGGCATTTTTTCCAACTACTGATGATTTTTTTGTTGTTGTTGTTATTTGGGTGAAAGTTTGCAGAGCAAATTTACTTTCCATACAGCAGTTCACATACACTTTGTCTCATGGCATTGACCACAATTTACCCCAATGTAATAGCTCCCCTCCCACTTCCTCCCAATATTTACCTCTTCCCTGTGTCCATCCCTCCATGCACTTCTGCCCCCTGAGCTGTCTCCCTGTGCATAAGCAGCCTTTATTTCTCCCATAATTGTTCTCTCCAAGGAGTGTATCTACTTCAGGTAAATGTTCAACTCATATCCCTGTCTTTTGTTTGGCTAGAAGCCACAGGTGTGGGTTGAGTTCTAGACATGAAGGGCAGTTAGTGGTCATAGTCTCAGTGGTTCCACCAGGCTCTATCAGAGACAGCAAACCTGGTTCACCTCCCTTTTTTTTTTCCAAATGATTTTGAGTTTTGTGCCACATTGTTCTCCCTCTCTATTCAGGATCTCCTACATAGAACCCCCTCTGAGTGGTTGGCAGTGGTATCTAGGCACCATCTAATTCTTCTGGTCTCATAGTTGAATAGGCTGCAGATAGAATGGTGTACCAGTTGCTTGGACTAATTGTTTCCATGAATCTTTGGCTTTCTTCATTCTCTTTTGCTCTGGATGACAAGAGACCCATTGTTGCATCTAGATGGCTGCTTACAAGCTTTTAAGATCCCAGTCGCTACTTGCCAAAGTAGGAGGTGGAACGATGTTTTGTATATTGTGTTTTGCCAATTGAGCTTGATGTCTCCTGCGACTATGGTCCTGAGCCCACAGGTTCAACTACTCAGTCCCTCTGGGTAGCTGGCTGTGACCAAGAAGTGACTACAACCTTGTCCCTTGTCAGCTCTACTATACACCTGGGAATTCTTACAAAACATACAAATACACTTGTAGACTCATTGTCTGCCAACCCAATACATGGTCTTGGGTACATTCCCTGCTGCATAGACATACCTAATAGTTCAGCCTGTCCACCCATCTATCCACCTGGATACCCATGTTTGCCTTCACTGACACCTCAGTACTGTAGGTGCAAAAAGGTTCATCTTTGTTATCTGTACCTCCCATGTACCTCTCGATATCTTCCTCTTCCTCAATGCCACCATGTTGATCACTCACATTTGGTACATTGCCCTTATCTTCACCTAAATCAATACTTATCTTTACCTATCTAACAAGGTTCCCTCCACTCCCCTCTCACCCCTCATAACCAACGAAGAAAATGTCCTTCAATATATAGATCATTCATTGACTTTTACAATAACAGACTAATGCAATATTTCTCCTTGTGTGATTGACTTATTTCACTCAGTGTAATGTCCTCCAAGTTCATCCACATTATGTGGTCTTTTACAGATTCTATGTTATTCTTTAGGGTTGCATGGTATTCCATTGTGTGTATATACAAAAGTTTGGTTATCCATTTCTCAGTTGATGGACACCTAGGTTTTGTAAATAGTGCTGTGATGAGCATGGGTGTGCATATGTGTGTTCTTGTCCTGGCTCTCACTTCCTTAGGATATATACTTAGTAATGGAATTGCTGGGTCAAATGGTATTTCTAATTCCAAATATTGAAGGAATCGCCATACTGCTTTCTGCAGTGGTTTTACCATTTTACAGTCCTACCAGCAATGTATGAAATTCCCAATCTCTGCACATCCTCACCAGCATTTGTTATTTTCTGTCTTGTTGAATTTTGCTACTAGTGCTGGAGCAAGATTGTATCTCATTGCTGTTTTGATTTGGATCTCTCTAATGGATAATGAGTATGGATTATGTCTCAATATAAAGAAAACAAAAATCCTTACAACTGGACCAATGAGCAGCATCACAATAAATGGA
>NW_006921727.1:7592747-7593907 GCF_000298275.1 Orycteropus afer afer | reverse complement strand
CAGGGATTGTGGGGCTGGCGCGGGATCGGGCAGTGTTTCGTTCTGCTGTGCATGGAGTCACTATGAGTCGGAAATGACTCGACGGCACTTAACAACAACAACAATGGATAATGATCATGAACATTTCTTCGTATGTTTATTGGCTGCCTGAATATCCTCCTTGGTGAAGTGTCTTATTCATGTCTTCTTCCCATTTTTTAATTGGATTATTTGTCTTTTTGATATTGAGGTGTTGGAGTTTTCTATAAATTCTAGAGATAAGTCCTTTGTCAGATATGTCATTGCCAAATATATTTTTTTCCCCAATTTGTAGGGTGTCTTTTGAGTTTTTTGGAGAAGTTTTTGGAAGCACATAAAAATTTAATTTTTAGGTCTCATTCATCTAGTTTATCTTCTGCTGTTTGTATATTTTTGGTTATTCTTGATAGTCTATTTATGCCATATATTAGGGCCCCTAAATTTGCCCCTACTTTTTCCTTGAGGAACTCTATAGTTTTAGGTTTCACATTTAAGTTTTTGATCCATCTGGAGTTCGTTTTTGTGTATAGTGAAAGGTACAGATCTTGTTTCATTTTTCTGAAAATGGATATCCAGTTTTGCCAGCACCATTTATTACACAAACATTCTCTTCCCCACTTAATGGATTTTGGCCCTTTGTCAAAGATAAGCTAACCATAGGTCAATGGATCTATTTCTGGGCTCTTAATTCTATTCCATTGATCTTTGTGCCTGTCATTGTACAAATACCAGGCAGTTTTGACTACTGTGGCTGTAGTCAATGAGACCTTCTATTTTGTTCTTCTTCAATGGTTCTTTGCTTATCCAAGGTCTCTTTCCTTTCCATATAAAGCTAGTAATTGGTTTTTCCATATCCTTAAAAAATCTTGATAGGGTCTGGATCGGGATTGCATTGAATGAATGTATAGATTGTTTGGGTAGAACTGACATTTTCATAATGTTCAATCTTCATATCCACAAGCATGGTATATTCTTCCATATGTAGATCTCTTATGGTTTCTTGAAGTAGTATTTTATAGTTTTCTTTGTACAGGTATTTTGTGTCCCTGTTAAAATTTATTCCCAAGTATTTTATTTTTTTTGTTAGCTATTGTAAATGGTATTAATTTCCTTATTTCTTTTTTTTTTTTTTAATTTTATTT
>NW_006921727.1:7580207-7580709 GCF_000298275.1 Orycteropus afer afer | reverse complement strand
TTCTGCCTAGTCTGCCATCTTGCCGGAACTCCCTGATTTCCTTATTTCTTTTTCAACGATCTCTTTGCTGGTGTAGAGGAACCCTACTGATTTTTGGATGTTGATTTTGTATCCTGACACAATGCTAAATCTCTCAATTAGTTCCAGTAGATTTTTGGCTGAGTCTCTTGGGTTTTCTAGGTATAGGATTATATCATCAGCAAATAGAGATAGTTTGATTTCTTTCTTACTAATTTGGATGGCTTTGATTTCCCTTTGTTGCCTTATTGCCTGGGCTAGGACTTCCAATACATTATTAAATAGAAGTGGTGATAGAGGGCATCCTTGTCTGGTTCCTGTCTGCAGGGGGGATGATTTCAGCCTCTCTCCATTGAGAATAATGTTGGCTGTCATTCTTTCACAGATGCCCTTTATTATGTTGAGGAATGTCCCTTCTGTTCCTATTTTGCTGAGAGTTTTGATCAGGAATTTGTGTTGGATTTTATCAAATGCCTTTTCTGCA
>NW_006921727.1:7574404-7579607 GCF_000298275.1 Orycteropus afer afer | reverse complement strand
TGTCCATTTCTTCCAGATTTTCAAATTTGTTGGAGTACAGTTCTTCATAGTATCCTGATATTATCCTTTTTATTTCAGTTGGTTCTATTGTGATGGCACCCATTTCATTTCTTATTCATGTTATTTGTATACACTCCCTCTTTTTCCTTTGTTAAATTTGCCAGCAGTTTTTTAAATTTTATTAACCTTTTCAGAAAACCAACTTCTGGTCTTGCTGATTTTTTTCCATCATCTTTCTATTGATTTTCATTGATTTCTGCTCGAATCTTTATTATTTTCTTTATTCTGGTGACTGTAAGCTTTTCTTTCTGTTCTTTTTCAATTGTTGGAGATATTGGTTTAAAGTGTTGATTTTGGCTATTCTTTTTTGATCGATAATTCTTCTTTGTTTCCAATTTTTACATTCCAATCACCAGTAATCATCAGTACATCTTGATTGCATGTTTGATCAATTTCAGACTGCAGAGATTGGTAAAATCTCCAGTTTTGTTGACTTTGCCTTTAATAGTTGGTGTGTAATTTGAATAAGAGTAGTATTAACTTGTCTTCCTTGGAGGCATATGAATATTATCCTATATTGACTGTATTGTACTTTAGGATAGATCTTGAAACATTCTTTTTGATGATGAATGTGATATTATTCCTTTTCAATTTGTCATTTCTGGCACAGTAGATTAGGGGCTTGTCTTGTTCAAAATGATCAATACCAGACCATCACTCACCTGTCAATTTGTCCTATTATGATAGTTTTCATGTTGATATGATACTGAAAGCTTAAACTATTGGCATTTACAATCAGAATGATTCCCCATGGTGGGTAGGTTTCAGCTGAACTTCCAGACTAAGACAGAATACGAAGAATGATGTGGTGAACCACTTCTGAAAATATTGGCCACTGAAAACCTTATGAATAATAATGAAACACTGACATAGTGTCAGAAGATAATGCCTCAAGTTGGAAGGCATTCAATTATAAAACTGGAGAAGAACTGCCTCCTTTCAGTCAACCTTAATGAAGTACGTGGAGTAAATAATTTAGGACATTCAATTGTTGATGTACACGACTCAAAATGAGAAGGAACAGCTACAAATATCCATTAATAATCAGAATGTGGATTGTATTAAGTATGACTCTAATAAAATTTGAACTTGTACAAAATGAAATGGAATGCATAAAGATCAATAACCTAGGTATTAGTGAGCTGTAATGGATTGGTACTGGAGATACAGTAGTGGGTGAAAAGACACCTTGAACTCATGCAGTTGACATTGTAGTGAAGGGCGACAAACAATAAACAAAACAGCAAGTAATTCAATAGTATATTAGATTATAAGTGCTATGTTGTTGTTGTTGTTGTTGTTATGTGCCATCAAGTGAGAGCCTACTCATAGTGACCCCTCCTCAGGTTTCTGAGGCAGTATCACTATGGAAGTAGATTGCTCCATCTTCCTTTCAAGGAGTGGCTGGTGGGTTTGAACTACAGCCTTCTGGTTAGCAGTCAAGTGCCTTAGGCACTGTGCTACCAGAGCTCCTTATAAGTGCTATTGACATCAATAAAACAAAAAAGCAGGAAGGAGAATTGAGGGTGTGTGATGTAGAGTTATTAACTTATATAGATCAGGATAGAGCTCTTTCATAAGAAGACATTTGAACAGAAGCTAAGTAAAGGGAGGTAAGGGGGCATGTGATTCTCAGAGTGGAGATAGGGATGGGAATGCCAAAGGGAATGAGCCAGCAGTGTCTGCCTGGTTGGTGAGAGCAGACAAGGAGAGATTAGGCACATGGGTCAGAACTATAGCAAGCTATCAGATCCCAGGCCAGAGCATGGGATTTGTGGGTCACTATAAGGTCTTTGGGAGCTCAGGTAGCATAGTGTCTAAGGCACTTGACTGCTAACCAGAAGGCTGGCGGTTCACACCCACCAGCCACTCCTTGGAAGGAACGGTAGGAAATCTACTTCCGTAGTGATACTGCCTCAGAAACCCAAGGAGGGGTCACTATGAGTCAAGTCTGACTCGACGGCACATAACAACAACAACAACAACATAAGGACTTTAACTGGAATATTGTTTCAACTGGAATTAGATTGTGCTCCAAGTGATAAAGATCTAAGTATTAGTGGCTCAAGCAATTAGAAGTTCATTTTTATCTAACCTACATGTCTAGAGGTAAGCAATCCATGTCCATAGAGTTAATTCTAGGACATGAGCTCTTCCTAGTTCTTGATTCCAACCTCCCTAAGGCTCTAGGTAGCAATATGAAGGAAGGAAGAAATTTATAGTGCAAATCATACAAAAAATCAACATTTTTGTTCATACTGGTTGACTGACTATGTTGGTGTTGCTGACACTTGCTGCAATTTCGAACAGTTTTGCCTGTAGTTATCAGAATATTGAACTTAATTGCAGCTCATCATTAACATGAGATTTTTTTTTGTATAGATAGATTAGGTTGATAGAGGTTCCAGAGGTAAATGTTGGTTGAACCCCTAACCTCATCTACTGCCTCAATCCAGGTTGTAGAAGGTACTTACTTTGTTGATGGGAGACACTTCACCTTTCATTGAATCCTGATAGTTCTGTTGGGAACTCTGAGTGGTGGAATATTGAACTGGATTATTGGAAAGTATAGATGCATACTTCCATTCACATGAGATTAGGGAAAACATAATTGTTAAATAGAAGAATTAGAGAATATCTCCTATTGAGTGGCTATTTTAGCCATGCATGAATACACACTTATACATTCAGACACTCAATCATATAAACACATTTCACCCACTTGTTTCTAACTTAATTATTTTGAACAATTTAGAACAAAATAATACTTGGAAGAATAATTGATCAATGGACTTTATCATTTCAGAAATTATTTGAATCCCTAAAAACGTATAATCAAATTTAAATATGTGTTTCTATCTAGAGAAATGTGTGAAAATATATAAAAGCATATATATGTCATATATGTGTATCTGTCTGGTTATATATAAATTATTTTGAATTTATATGTATATTTCTGAGGTATATACATACAAACATACATAGAACAATGGTAGATGGTACAGATGTATATTTTGAAATAGATGTAGACACCCTACAAGGCATTGAAATTCTAATTGTTCATTCCAGATGGCTCCCTATAACAATTTAACACCTAGAATACATTACATACTCAGGATTGGCATCCTTTTGTAGAAAGCAGCCTTGAATTAGCTCTACATCCCATGGCTCAGCAAAATTTAAGTGTCACCCTGAAAGGTGAGATTGTGTTAATATGGAAAGCATATAAAACCGTGACTAGAGGACTCAGAATAACTCATTTATATTGCTTTTGTATCAATTTAAATGAAAAGTTTTAGTTTCATGGTCAGGAAGACTTATCAGAATAGTGTAGCAGCTAATCCATGTTCTTGACACTTTACATTCTGATAATATTATATAAAACTCTCTGTTCCACTTAATTTGCTAAATATATAATATACTCAGTATATATTTGTATTATCATAGAATTACTGTGATTTTACAATTTGGTATATTCTTTGGATTTCTAGGAAGCTTGTTCTGTTACTAATTCTGACAACACCCTACAAAACTATGAGGCCATGGAGTCTGTAAATTTGTGCCTGCTTCCCATATGAATGTTAACCCCTCCTGGGTTCTTTATATCTTTGATAGTAGTGAAATGAATTGGTATTATTTCATATTCTGTTCAGGGTAGATAGTAAACTAAAAAGAGCAAGTTAATTTATATTCTTGAGCTACATTTGGAGTTAATTTACTAGGCAGAATGTGTTGAAAGGAACTCAGTTGACTTCATGCCATACCTTTACAGAGAGGGTGCTCTGTTCCATGTCATATATTCCAACATGAATCAGAAAATAAATAAGTCATTTTGATACTGGTTAGAATTTTCTTCTAACCACAGCTGCCGGCTGGAACAGATAAGGTGGGCGGGGGACAGCCCCCAGGTGGCAGGGAGCAGTGGCAGACAGGGCCAGCAGGAACATGTAGGGGGGTAGCCCAGAAAGTGAGGGGAGCAGTTGGGACAGTTAAAGGAGACAAACTTGTTTGTTGGTTTGTCGTACTGTGGTGGCTTGTGTGTTGCTGTGAGGCTGGAGGCTGTGCCAGCAGGGGTGCCCTTGGTGGACTGGTTTTGGTGGAGCTTCCAGACTGAGACAGACTTGGAAGAAGGAAGAGGCCATCCACCTCTCAAAGAATTGCCCAAAAAAAACCTTATGAATAGTAGTGAAATATTGTCTGATATATTACTGGAAAATTTTATGAGTAGCCCTGAAACATTGTCCAGTACAGTATTGGAAGATGAGTCTCCCAGGTCAGAAGGCACTCAAAATATGACTGGGAAAGAGCTGCCTCATCAGAGTAGAGCCTACATTAATGATATGGATAAAGTAGGACTTTGGGGGCCTCCATTTGTTGAAGTGGCATAACTCACTATGAGAAAAGAAAGAGATGCAACCATCCATTAATAACCAGAACATGGAATGTATGAAGTATAAATCCAGGAAAACTGGAAGTTGTAAAAGTGAAACAGAACACATAAAGATTAATATCCTAGGCATTAGTGAACTGAAATAAACTATTTTGGGCCATATTGAATCAGACAACCATATGATCTACAATGCCAGGAATGGCAAATTGAAGAGGCACTCATCATCACAAAGAATGTTTCAAGATCTATCCTGAAGTACACTGCTATCAATGATAGGATAATATTCATACACCTGCAAGGAAGTTCAGTTAATACTCTATTATTCAAATTTATGCACCAACCACCAAAGATGAGGAGATTGAAGATTTTTACCAACTTCTGCAGTCTGAAATTGACCAAACATGCAATCAAGATGTGTTGCTTATTACTGGTGATTGGAACGTGAAAGTTAGAAACAAAGAAGAATCATGGGTAGTTGGAAAATATGGCTTTGGTAATAGAAATGACGCATGATAGAATTTTGCAAGACCGACAACTTACTCATTATAAATACCTTTTTACAACATAAACAGCAGCTGTATGTGTGGACTTTGCCAGATGGAGTACAGAGGAATCAGATTAAAAACATCTGTAGAAACAAGTAACAGAGAAGATCAATATCTTCAGCCAAAACAAGGCCAGGAGCTGACTGTGGAACAGACTATCAACTGCTCATATGCAAGTTCAAATTGAAGCTGAAGACAATTAAAACAA
>NW_006921727.1:7571927-7574094 GCF_000298275.1 Orycteropus afer afer | reverse complement strand
ACAGGAATTGTGGGATGACATTAAGAACATCATCCATGAAGAAAGCAAAAGGTCATTAAAAAGACAGGAAAGGAAGAAAAGACTGAAATGGATGTCAGAAGAAACTCTGAAACTTGCCCTTGAATGGAGAGTAGCTAAAGCAAATGTTAAGAAATGACGAGATAAAAGAGCTAAACAGATGATTTCAAAGAGCAACTCGAGACAAAGTCAATAACTGACAAAATCAATTATAATGAAATATGCAAAGACCTGGAATTAGAAAACCAAAAAGGTTTGGCATGTTTTGCATTTCTCAAACTGAAGGAACTGAGGAAAACATTGAAGCCTTGTGTCACAATATTGAAACATTCTATGGACAAAATATTAAATGATGCAGGAAGCATCAAAAGAAGATGAATAGAATACATGGATTCACTGTACCAAAAAGAATTGGTTGGTGTTTATCCATTTTAGGAAGTGGCATATGATCAAAAACCCATAGTAGTGAAGGAAGAATTCAAAGGAATTGTTTGCAGTGAAGGAATTGATGAAGAACAAGGCTCCAGGAATTGGCAAAATATCCATTGAGATGTTTCAACAAATGGATGTCATGCTGAAAGCACTCATTTGTCTATGCCAAGAAATTTGGAAGACAGCTACCTGGTCAACTGACTGGAAGAGATCTATAGTTGTACCCATTCCAAAGAAAGGTGATCCCACAGTTTGTGGAAATTATTAAACAATATCATTAATATCTCATGAAAGTAAAATCTTGCTGAAGATAATTCTAAAGTGGTTGTAGCAGTACATTGACAGAGAACTTCCAGAAATCCAAGCTGGTTTCAGAAGAAGACATGGACAAGGTATATCATTGCTGATGTCAGATGGACCTTGGCTGAAAGCAAAGAATACCAAAAAGATGTTTACTTGTGTTTTCATGACTAAGCCAAAGCATAGTCACTTGATTGTGTGGATCATAACAAATTATGGATAAATTAAGAAGAATGGGAATTCCAGAACACTTAATTGGGCTCTTGTGGAACCTGACCATACACCAAGAGGCTTTTATTCAAACAGAACAAGGGGATACTGTATGGTTTGAAATCAGGAAGGGAGTGTGTCAGTGTTGTATCCTTTCACCATACTTATTCAATCTGTATGCTGAGCAAATTACCTGAGAAGCCAGACTATATGAAGAAGAATGCAGCATCAGGATTGAAGACAGACTCTTTAACAACCATTGATATGCAGATAACACAACTTTATTTGCTGAACATGAAGACTTGAAAACACTTACTGATAAAGACTAAAGACTACAGTCTACAGTATGGATTACACCTCAACATAAAGAAAGCAAAAATCCTCACAGCTGGACCAATATGCAGCATAATGATAAATGGTGAAAAGATTGAAGTTGTCAAAGATTTCATATTACTTGGTTCCACAATCATCACCAATGGAAGCACAGACAAGAAATCAGATGACCTATATTGCACTGGGAAAAACTGCTACAAAAGACCTCTCTAAAGTGCTGAAGAACAAAGATGTCTCCTTGCAGACTAAGGTGCACTGAACCCAAGCCATGGTATTTTCAGTTGTCTCATATGCATGTGAAAGCTGGAGAATGAATGAAGAAGACAAAAGAAGAGTTGATGCTTTTGAGTTATGTGTTGGCAAAGAATATTGAAAGTACCATGGACTGCCAGAAGAATGAATAAATCTGTACTGGAGGAAGTAAGTGCAGCTGGAATGCTTCTTGGAAGTGAGAATGACCAGACTTCACCTTACCTACTTTGGTCATGTTGTCAGAAGGGACCATTTCCTGGAGAAGGATATCATGCTTGGTAAAGTGGAGCATCAACAAAAAAGGAGAAGACCCTCAATGAGATGAATTGGCACAGTGGCTGCAATGATGGGTTGAGGTATAGCAAGGATTGTGAGGCTGGCACAGAACTGGGTAGTTCTTTTGTACATATAGGTTTGCTATGACCTGGGGTCAACTTTATGGTTCCTAACAACATCAACTATATATACATATAATTATTTGTTATGTGCCATCGAGTCAGATCCAACTCATAGTGACCCCTCCTTGGGTTTCCAAGGTGGTATCTCTATGGAAGTAGATTGCCCAACCTTCCTTCTGAGGAGTGGCTGGTGGGTTTGAACTGCCAGCCTTCTGGTTAGCAGT
>NW_006921727.1:7569532-7571539 GCF_000298275.1 Orycteropus afer afer | reverse complement strand
GTAATATGAATACATACATATATACATATATATGTGTGTGTGTTTGTATATATATATATGCAAACACACACACAATGTATTAGTGTTAGGTGCTGTTGAGTCATTCTGATTCAGTGATGGTATGTACAACCAAATGAAAAACTGCCTGGTGCTTTGCCATTCTCACAATCATTGCTGTGCATAAACCTATTATTGCAGGCACTATTTCAATCCATCTTATTGATTATCTTTCCCTTTTTCACTGACCCTCTACTTTACCCAGCATGATACTCTGGAGACTGCTCACTTCCAAAAATATGACGAAAATATTGAAAACAAAGTCTGGCCCTTCTTGCTTCTAAAGGACATTCTAACTCTACTTTCTCCAAGACATATTTATTCGTTCTTCTAGCAGTCCATGATACATTCAATATTCTTTGCCAACACCACAATTCAGATTTGTCATTTGTTCTGCAGTCCTCCTTATTCATTGTCTGGCTCATGTGCATATGAAGCTATTAAAAGGAGCATGGCTTGGGTTAGAGGTGTATCTTAGTCTCAAATCATCATATTTGCTCTTAAAAACTTTAAAGAAGTGTTTTACAGTGGATTTTCCCAATGCAATATGTCATTTGATTTCCTGACTATTGCTCCCAGGGACATTGATTGTGTATCCAAGTAAAATGACATCCTTGACAACTTTAATCTTTTCTCCATTTATCATGATGTTGCTTATTGGTCCAGTTGTGAGAGTTTTGTTTTCTTTATATTGAGGTGTAATCCATACAAAGGATGTAGTCTTTGATATTCATTGGTAAGTGCTTTAAGTGCTCTTCACTTTTGGCAAGCAAGTTTTTGTCCTCTCCATATCATAGGATGATAATAAGTCTTCTCCAATCCTAATGCCACATTCCTCTTTTTATAGTCCAGCTTCACAGATTATTTGCTCAGCATACAGATTGAATAAGTATGGTGGAAGGATACAACCCTGATACATACCTTTTCTGATTTTAAACCATGCAGTATCCCCTTATTCTGTTCAAACAATTGCCTCTTGGTCTATGTTCAGGTGCCTCATGAGCACAAGTAAGTGTTCTGGAACTCCCATCCTTTACAACGTTATCCACGATTTGTTATGATGCAAACAGTTGAATGCCTTTTCATACTCAGAAAAACACAGGCAACTATATTTATATTCTTTGCTTTCAACCAAGATTCATCTGACATAGCAATCATGATATCCCTCATTCTATGCTTTCTACTGAATCTGGTTTGAATTTCTTCCAGTTCCCTGTCAATGTTGCAATTGTTTTTGAATTATCTTCAGCAAAGTTTTATTTGCATGTGATATTGATAATATTGTTCAAAAATTTCCACATTCTGTTGAATCACTTTTCTTTGGAATAGGCACAAATGTGGATCTTTTCCAGTCAGTTGGCCAGGTAGCTGTTTTCCAAATTCCTTGGCATAAATGAGTGCCTCCAGTACTGCATTGTCTATTGAAACATCTCAATGTGTGTTCTATCATTTTCTGGAGCCTTGTTTTTCAGCAATGTCTTCAGTGCAGCTTTGACTTCTTCCTTCAGTAACATTGGTTCTTAAGCATATTCTCCCTCCTGAAATGGCCAAATATCAATATATGATATTGATATCATATTCTTTTTGGTACTGTGACTCTGTGTATCTTCTTTTGATGCTTCCATCTTCTTTTGATGCTTCCTGCATCATTCAATATTTTTCCATTGGACTACTTCAATATTCAATGTTGTTGCTGTTGTTATGTGCCATTGACTTGTAGTGACCCCTTCTTGGGTTTCTGAGGTGGTATCACTATGGAAGTAGATTGTCCAACTTTCCTTCTGAGGAGTGGCTGGTGGGTTTGAACCACCAGAATTCTGGTTAGCAGTCAAGTGCCTTAGGCACCACACTACCAGAGCTTCAGTTCTTAGGTATATATATGTTGTTGTTGTTGTTGTTATGTGCCGTCGAGTCGGCCCCGACTCATAGCGACCCCTCCTTGGGTTTCCG
>NW_006921727.1:7563373-7568557 GCF_000298275.1 Orycteropus afer afer | reverse complement strand
ACCAGCCACTCCTCGGAAGGAAGGTTGGGCAATCCTACTTCCATAGTGATACTGCCTCGGAAACCCAAGGAGGGGTCGCTATGAGTTGGGGCCAACTCGATGGCACATAACAACAACAACAACAACAAATATATATATAAAACTCACTGCTGTCAAGTCATTTCCAACTCATAGCAACCACTATTGAAAACTACAGTTTTCAAGGTAGTATCTCTACGGAAGTAGATTGCCTGATCTTCCTTCTAAGGAGTGGCTGGTGGGTTTGTACTGCCAGCCTTCTGGTTAGCAGTCAAATGCTTTAGGCGCTACACCAAGAGAGATCCTATATAGACATATACATTTATATATACATACACACACACACATATACATATATATATATACATACACACACACACACATATATATATGTTGTTGTTGTTGTTGTCATGTGCCGTCGAGTCAAACCCAACTCATAGCGACTCCTCCTTGGGTTTCCGAGGCAGTATCACTACGGAAGTAGGATTGCCCAACCTTCTTTCCGAGGAGTGGCTGATGGGTTTGAACCGCCAGCCATCTGGTTAGCAGGCAAGTGTTTTAGCCACTATGCTACCAGAGCTCCTATAATTATATACATATATATACATATATATATAATTATAGGAGCTCTGGTAGCATAGTAGCTAAGGCATTTGGCTGCTAACCAGAAGGTTGGCAGTTCAAACTCACCAACTGCTCCATGGAGGAAGATGAGGCAATCTAGTTCCATAAAGATTTAGAGCTTTGGAAACCCAATGGGGGTTGCTATGGGTCAAAATCAACTTGATGGTGGTGGTTTTGGTATATGTATATAAATAAATCATATATATATATATATGATTTACAAGATCATTAGTTCAAAAGTTCTCTTTTTTGATCAGTGCAGGAAGGTGTATGTGTGTGTGTGTATGTACATATGTATACATATATATATATATATATACTAATTTAATACAAAACAGAGAATGAAACTCTAACAAATTCAGCTGATGAATATTCCACTTAACAAATGGTGAAGCAGACCAACATAACACTCAAAATTGAATTAAATTACACATGCATTTCAAAATGTGTATGGAAAACAATTTGAATCAGAAATGTAAAAACTAGGTAGACAAATATAAAAAGGAATGAACAAAATAAAAGTTGTTTGGACTTAAGAAAACATGGAAGGAAAAGAAAATTAATAACTGAAGATTAAAACATTAGGTGCCCAAGGAATAATAGATTCAAATATAAACTTAAAAATTATAAAGCACAAGGTAATTAAAAGGGAGAAAATAGTCCTTTTAAAAAGTAGTGCTGGGACAACTGGATATCTGCATGCAAATGACTGATGTTGGAACCACATATAAAAATTAAAATGGATAAATAGACATAAGATGATGAAACTTATGGAGGAAAAAACAGGTCTAAGTCTTTCTAATATTGGCCTAGGTGATAATTTCTTAGATATAACATCAAAAGTGCAAGCAAGAATAGAAAAAAAATAGATAAGTTAGGGATAATTAACATTAAAAATCATTATGCTTCAAAGGACACTACAAAGAAAGTGAAAAGAAAACCTACAAAATGGGAGAAAATTTTTGCAAATCACATGTATGATGAGGCACTCATATGTAGAATTTATAAGGAACTATTACAACTCAATAATAAAAAGATCATCCAATTTAAAAAATTAGCAAAGAATCTGAATAGATATTCCCACAAAAAATAGTCAAGACTGAAAAGCACATGAAAAGATGTCCAACATCACCAGCCCTTAGAGCAATGAAAATCAGAACTCAAATGAGATACCATTTCACACCCACTAGAATGGTTGTAATAAAAAATGTAGAGAATAACAAATGTTGTGAAGATTTGGAGATATTAGAACCATCAAACACCATTGAGAGGAATGCAAATTGTCAACTGTTTTGGAAAAGTTTCTGACAGTTCATCAAACAATTAAATATAGAGTTACCATCATATAAACCAGAAATTCTATTCATAGGTTTATACTCAAGATAAATGAAAACAATTGTTCACATAGACATTTTTACATAAATGTTTATAGCTGCATTATATTATATAGCCAAAAAGTATAAACAACCCAAATGTCCCTTAACTGATGAATGGTATATTCAAAAATTATGTGGAGGTGGAGTCAGACCTCCTATAACATTACAAGGTGAGAGGAGGATCAAGTTCAACAGCCCCAAGGCTGATTTCTATGAGATGATCACACATGCCTTCACCCTCCAAACTTTTTATCAACTCTGACACAAACCATCCCTACCATATAGCACACTCTACTTCCCCACTGGGATTGATAAGCCATTGCTATGACCACACAGAACTCACAGTCAATATTCATGTTTATGAGGTTTATTAGTGAAGTAATAGGTTACATTCAAGAGCACTCATGATACAGTTCTTCAATCAGTATAGCCTACCTCAGCAGTACCCGAAGGAGGTCTATCTCTGGCCCCAGGCCCTCAGCCCCTCCACCTGGCCTCTGCCTTTGTCAGGTAAATGTTACAAAGGTCTTTTAGCTCTGAGTCTCCTGTCCAAAGGCATTCGATTTTCTTACTCCATGGGCCAGGAACCCGATGGCTCTGACTCTGTGCTAATCCCTTTGTTCTGCTATCTATCTTTCTCTGTTGCTGCTTCTTGCCATCTTTGGTGTCACTGCTCTCTGTCTCCTGGCTCAAGGAGGTTAAGCACAGGGATCTCACTTCCAAAGAATTGGAGCACAGTCCTGGCCCTTCTTTCATGGTAGTAGTAAGACAACCCTTCTTCCACTTCTGTGATGTCTCATTTTAAGCCTAGAAAGATGGCAAAACTGACCAATACACATGCTAGGGGTCCATATACCTTATTTGCATCATCTCACCCCCACAGGAGTGCCATGCCCCTTTATTACATTATTAACATGCTATCCAATCCCCTTGGTGGGTGACAAGTACCTCCCATTTCCATAGTTCCACCCAGTCATCTGGTGAGAACCATAAAGACCTGGCTAGAAGACCCACACCAACCAATTCACTGCCCTGCAGTATAGAATGTGGGAAATCCAAATAAAAGAGTGTTGTTATTGTTGTTGCTGTTAGGTGACCTCGAGTCAGTTCCAAGTTATAGCGACCCAATGTACAACAGAATAAAGCACCACCCGTTCCTGTACCATCCTCACAATCACTGCCATGCTTAAGCCCGTTGCTGTAGCCAATGAGTCAATCCAGTTCATTGAGAGCCTTCCTCTTTTTTGATGACCCTCTACTTTATCAAACATAATATCCTTCTCCGGGGACTGGTACCCCCTGACAACATGACCAAAGTGCAAGAGATGAAGTCTTATCATCCTCACATCTAAGGAGCTGTTGGCTAAGGTAATGTGTCAATTTGGCTTAAACGTGATTTTCAGCGGTTTGGCAGTTATGATGCAGTCATCCACCGTGATGAAAACTGATATAATGACGTTCATTATGAGATCTACTATGAGCAGTCAATCAGTTGAAACAAAATTTTCTCAATTCTTTTTCAGTCTTCCTTATTCATTGACCAGCTTAGCATGACTATGAGGCAACTGAAAGTACCATGGCTTGGGTCAAGCACACTTTAGTTTTCAAAGTGATATTTTTGCCTTTAATATTTTACAGAGGTCTTTTGTGGCAGATTTTCCCAATGAAATACATCATTTGACTTTTTTTAAAAATATATTTTATTGAAATATCATTTACGTACAGTGAAATACACAAAACTAAAGTGGCATGGATCATTTGATTTCTTGACTGCTGCATCTGTGGGTATTGATTGTGGATCCAAGTAAAATGAGATCCTTGACAACTTCAATCTTTTCTTTGTTTATCTGTTGCTTTTTGGTCAGTTGTGAGGATTGTTGTTTTCTTTACATTGAGGTGTAATCCATACTGAAGTCTAGTCTTTGATCTTCGTCAGTAAGTACTTCAAATTCTCTTTGCTTTCAGTAAGAAAGGCTACATAATGCATATCTCAGGTTGTTAATGAGTCCTCCTCCAATCTTGATGCTATGTTCTTCATATAGTCCAGCTTCTTGGATTATAGATTACATACATTACATATAATATATTATATATATAAAATATATGTTACAGATAGAATAAGTATGGCAAAAGGGACTCTGGTAGTGTAATGCCTAACTCACTTGATTGTTAACTAGGAGGCTGGTGGTTCAAACCCACCAGTCACTCCTCAGAAGGAAGGTTGGGCAATCTACTTCCATAATGATACTGCTTGGAAACCCAAGAAGGGGTCACTATGAGTTGGCTTGACTCAGCACATAACAGCAACATACTTTGAGGAGGCAACTTTTCCCCAGTTATATCTTGAGCACCTTCCAACCTGAGGGGCTTATCTTCTGGCATTATATCAGGCAATGCTCCACTGCTATTAATAAGGTTTTTAGCCAATTGTTTTAGAAGTAGAGTGCCATGTTTTTCTTCCTAGTTTATCTTAGTCTGGAAGTTTTTGCTGAAACCTCTCCACAATGGGTAACCATGCTTGTATGTGAAATATCAGTGACATAGCTACCAGCAACACAGCAACACACAAGCCATAACAGCACAACAAACTGACATATGGTGGAATGGAATATTATTAAGCAATAAAAAGAAATGAAATACCAACACATAGTAAAACAGGTATGAACCTCTAATCATTATGCTATGTCACAATGAGAAACGTAATGTATAGTTCATTTATATGCAGTGTCTCTAAGAGAGAAATGTATAGAGGCAGAAAGCAGATCAGTTATTTCTTAGGTGGATAAAACATTCCTGTGGAAATTAATAGAGAGCTGAACCTACATGTTGAAAGGGCTCATTAGTATTGGTGAAAAGGATCCAGAAAATCTACTCGAGGAAGACATACAAAGCAAAACAAAAGAAAGACCAGGTTTTCAAAGAACCGCATACAGTAAAATTCACCAGTCTTATGGGTAAAATTTGATAAGTTTTGACAACTACACCCAGATATGTATCACCACAAACATGAGCTAGCACATCAGAAATTGCCTTATACCCTTTTGCTGTCATTCTTCTCCTCCCAAACCAGGCCCTGGTAACCCCTGATCTGTATTCTACCTTTATGGTTTTATATTCCCTGGAACTTTATAAACAATATCATACTGTATAAGCACTCCTGAAGGAG
>NW_006921727.1:7554806-7563273 GCF_000298275.1 Orycteropus afer afer | reverse complement strand
CAATCCTACTTCCGTAGTGATACTGCCTCGGAAACCCAAGGAGGGGTCGCTATGAGTCGGGGATGACTCGACGGCACGTAACAACAACAACAACAACAAGCACTCCTGATGGCTCAATAGTTAAGTGCTTGGCTGTAAACTAAAAGGTTAACCATTGAACCTACCAGGTGCTCACAGGTAAAAAGATGTGGCATGGCAGTCTTCTTCTGTAAATATTGTTGTTATTGTTGTTAGGTGCTGTCAATCAGCTCTGAGTCATAGCAACCCTATGTACAACAGAACAAAACACTGCCTGGTCCTGTGACAGCCTCACAATTCTTGCTATCCCTGAGCCCATCATTGCAGCCACTGTGTCAATCCATCCCATTGAGGGACCATTACCACCTTGGAAATCCTATGTGACAATTCTACTCTGTCCTATAAGTTTGTCATGAGTCAATAATGGTTTACTTTTTGTTTCTTTTTATTTTTACATGCAATCAAAATGTATTGATAATTAATGGTGATTGGAATGCAAAACACAGAAACAAAGAAGCATAGTGCCAGGGGAGCAGGGAAGCTGCATCTTCTGACTTCCTCTAACCCCAAAAGAAGAAGACAAAATCACCATCAGTAACCCAAGGGCCATCCCTGTGAGGCCAGACATGCCTCCTCCCTCCATCCCTTTCACCAACCCTGACACCAACCGTTCCTCCCTCAGCACCCACCACCTCTCTGCTGAGTTTGATAATTTGCTGCACTGGCCACACAGAACTCACAGATTATGGGATTTATTAGGGAAGCAACAGGCTACAATTCAAGTACAGGAACATGCTCAGTCTCTCTCAGCCTGCCGTCTCTCAGCCGACAGCCTCCCTCACTTTCTCTCCCAGCAGTGTGTGTCTCTCAATGTTTCAGCAGTGCATGTTTCTCGTGTCTCTCTCTCAGCAATGTGTGTCTCTCACATCTCTCAGCCACCAGTGAGAGATTCCTTCTGCCTCTAGGAGGGCTCCTTTGGAGCCTGGCAGCATGGCCAAACTAACCAATCCCAATGTCAGAATTCTATATACCTGAGAGAGTGAACTTCCCAGAAAATTACTTTGTGCTCCTCCCAACAGAAATACCCCAGGTGGATAACTTTAAAAATCAGGACCTACTCAGTTGCTCACAGCAAATTCTACCATGGAGTTTACAAAGACTTATGGCTAGAAAAGCTACACTATGTAATTTACTACTCCGCACATAGGTAGCTGGAAAATATGGCCTTGGTGATAGAAATGACAACAGAGATCACATTATAGAATTTTGCATGACCAGTGACTTATTTATTGCAAATACCTTTTTAAAACAACATAAATGGCAACTATATATGTGGACCTCACAAGATGGAATAGAAATGAATCAAATCAAATACATTTGTGGAAAGAGATGATGGAAAAAAGTGAATATCATCAGTCAGACCAAGGGCAGGGGCTGACTGTGGAACAGACCATCAATGGCTCATATGCAAGATTCAGTTGAAGCTAAAGAAAATTAAAATAAGTCCACAAGAGCCAAAATATGACTATGAGTATATCCCACCTGAATTTAGAGACAATCTGAAGAATAGATTTGATACATTGAACATCAGTGACCAAAAGATGAGTTACAGGAGGACATCAATGACATTATACATGAAGAAAGCAAAAGGTCATTAAAAAGACATGGAAGGAAGAAAAGACTGCAATGGATGTCAGAACAGACCCTGATACTTCCTCTTGAATGTAGATTAGCTAAAGCAAATGGAAGAAATGATGAAGTAAAAGAACTAGACAGAAGATTTCAAAGAATAGCTCAGGAAGACAAAGCAAAGTAATACAATGACTGTGCAAAGACCTGCAGTTGGAAAACCAAAGAGGAAGAACATACTTGATATTTTTGAAGCTGAAAGAACTGAAAAAAAGAAAAAAAAGTTCAAGCTTCAAGTTGAGATATTGAAGAATTCTGTGGCAAAATATTGAGCGATGCAGGAAGCATCAAAAGAATATGGAAGATACAAACAGTCACACTACCAAAAAGAATTGGTTGATGATCAACCATTTCAGGATGCAGTATATGATCAAAAACTGATGATACTGAAGGAAGAAGTCCAAACTGCACTGAATGAATTGGCAGAAAACAAGGTTCCAGGAGTTGATGGAATATCCATTGAGATGTTTCAACAAATTTATGCAGCACTGGAGGCATTCACTTGTTTATGTCAAGAAAATCTGAAGATAGCTAGCTGGCCAATGGACTGCAAGGGATTCATATCTGTGCCCATTAAAAATAAAGGTGATCCAACAGAATGCAGAAATGATTAAACAATATCATTAATATCGCACACAAGTAAAATTTGCTAAAGATCATTCAAAAATGATTGCAGCAGTACATCAACAGAGAACTGCTATAAATTCCAGCTGGAGTCAGAAGAGTGTGGAACAAGGGATATCATGGCTGACCTCAGATGGATCTTGACTGAAAGCAAAGAATACCAGAAAGATGTTTACCTGTGTTTTATCGACTATGCAGAGACTTTCAACTGTACGGATCTTAAAAAAAATTGGATAACATTGTGAAGAATACAAATTCCAGAACACTTAATTTTACTCATGAGGAACCTGTACATAGACCAAGTCATTCAACCAGAACAAGGGGATGATGCATGGTTTAAAATCCTGAAGGTGTGTGTCAAGTTTGCATCCTTTCACCATACGTATTTAATCTGTATGCTGAGCAAGTAATCTGAGAAGCTGCACTATATGAAGGAGAATGCAGCATCAGGATGAGGAAAAGACCCATTAACAACCTGTGTTATGCTGCTGACACAGCCTTGCTTGCTGAAAACTTGAAGCACTAACTGATGAAGATCAAGGACTGTAGCCTTCTGTATGGATTACACTTCTTCAATTTAAAACAAAGATCCTCACATCTGGACCAATAAGCAACATCATGATAAATGGAGAAAAGATTGAAGTTATCGAGGATTTCATTTTACTTGGATCCACAATCAACATCCTTGGAAGCAGCAGTCAAGCAAACAAACAACATATTGCATTGGGAAAATATGTTGTAAAATACCTCTCTAAAGTATTTAAGAGCAAAGATGTTACTTTGATGACTAAAGTGCACCTGACCAAAGCCACAGTATTTTCAATAGCCTTAAATGTACATGAACAATGACTAAGGAAGACCACAGAATAACTGATGCATACGGACTGTGGTGTTGGCAAAGAATATTGTATGACTGCTCAAAGAATCTAGCAGTCTGTCTTGGAGGAAGTCCAACCAGAATCCTCCTCAGAAGTGAGAATAGCCAGACTCGTTTCTCATACTTTGGTGATGTTGTCAGAAGAGACCAGTCTCTGGAGAAAAATATCATATGTGGTAAAGTAGAGAGAGTCAGCAAAACAGGGGAAGACCCTCAGTAAGATGGATTGACACAGTGGCTGTTATGATGGACTTGAGCATAGTAATGATTGTGAGAATGGAACAGGACCTGGCAGTGTTTCATTCTGTAGCACATAGGGTCACTATAAATTGGAAGAGATTTGATGGTACCTGACAACAACTATATGTAGTCTTTTGTGTCTGATTTCATTCCTTCTTTCATTGAACATAATGTTGTCTATATCAGTAGTTTATATATTTATGTATGTACACAGGTTTTTATTTATTTTACTAAATAGTATTCCATTGTATGGATATATTACAATTTATTTACACATTCACTATTTTATGCAGTTTGGGCTGTTTCTAGTTTGGGGCTATTATGAATAAAGCTGCTTGCATTTAAGTGAATTACTTAACATTGCCTTTTAGCCAATATCTTTGTAACTCTGACTAAATGATTGGATGAGATTATGCAGATGAGGTGCTTGTGGCTCACCAAGGGGATTGGATAGCTTGGTAATAATGTAAATAAGGTGCATGGAATCCTACTAAAAGAGGATTGGTTGGTTTTTTTCATTCCACTAGGCTTTAAATGAGTCATCCCAAAGGTGGAAAAGGGGGATCTGACTACCAGCAAGAAGAAGAGTTAGGAGTAGAGTGAGTCCTTTGTACAGAGAGTCCCTGAACTGGGAACCTCATAGACCTAGAAGACAGAGAGCTGTAACACCACAGACAGTGAGATAGAGTGAGAAGCAATGACAGAGAAATGGCAGCAGAACCAGGAGAACAACAGAGAGCATGGTGGGCTTCCTGGCTCATGGAGTAAGAAAGGTCGGTGTCTTCTTGCAGGAGACTAGCTGGTAGAGTGAGGTGCCTCACAACACTTGGTAGTGTTATGTTTGCCCACTCATGGAGCTAGAACTCTGAACCACCGGGCCAAGGCTTCCTGGCAGAGTGAGTTATCTGGGAACTTATTGGCAGAGGTAAAAGAGTTTAGTTAACACTTGCCTGAGCAAGGACCAGAGAGAGACTTACCTGCAGAAATGGCTGTGGAGAGGCTTTCCTATTGAAGAACTGTATCCTATGTCATTTCTGATCCTGAATTAAAACATATTACTTCCCTAATAAAACCATAACTATGAGTATCGTCTCTCAGTTCTGTTTGCATTGCAATAAATTATTGAATCCAGTAGAGAATAAGAAAAAGCCGTGAGAAGGAGAGTTGGTGTCAGAATTGGTTTAAAAAAAAATGGTGACAAGAGGTGTATCTGATCTCTGCCTCATAGAAATCAGCCTTGGGCACATGCTGGTGATGGTGATTTTTCCCTCTTGTGACATTCAAGGAGGTCAAACCACTCAGACACACCATTCTTACACTGCTGTAAGTTTTCAAGTCTCTGTGTAAACATTTTTTCATATAGGGCAAATACATAGGAGTAAATTTGCTAGGTCATACGTTAAGCATATTTATCATTTTATAATAAAAACAGAAAGCAAAGCCACTGCATTGAATTGATTCCAACTCATAGCAACCCTCATTGGATTTCCAAGGCAGTAAATCTTTACAGAAGTAGATTGCCCCATCTTCCTTCTGCAGAGAAGCTGTTGTTGTTGTTGTTTGCCATCGAGTCGGCCCACTGCTAGTGGGTTTGAACTGAAAACCTTCTGATTAGCAGTCAAATGCCTTATGCAATGTGCCACTAGAGCTCTTTTTTATAATAAAAAGCCAATTGTTTTTCAAACTGGCTGTAGGATTTTGTAATCCCAGCTGTTAACAGTGCATGAACTTTTAAGTTTTTCCGCATCCTCTCCAATACTTTGTCAGTTTTAATTTCAGCCATGGTGAAGAAGAGAAAATGGTATCTCATTACAGTTTTTATTTGCATTTCTCTTTTGACTAATGATATTTTTGGTAGTTAAGGTTGTGTGTTAACTTTGCTGGGCCTGGTTTTGAGTGGCAGAGCAGCTGGATGTAGTTATTCCTATGAGAGTGGTAATCAACTCCATGATAGAATCTACTGTGAGCAGCTAAGTAGCTGTCTTAGGGATGTAGTCCATTTCCAGTGTATAAGGAGGGGCACTGAGAAAATTCTCTCAGCTTTTGGCATATCTGCATCCTGTGTTTTGCCAACTTTTCATCTCAATGGCCTACCATGTTGTCTGCCAATCATGGGACTATTTCTGGACTTGAGCTAGTAGTCTGCTATATTGTTTGATAATCTTAGGACTGTGCCATTTTACTTCTCAACTTTGGGTTTGTCAGCCTCAGCAGTTAACAGCTGCCTGAGTTAAGAAAGTCCTCCAGCTTTAATGGGCCAGGAGCAAAAGACAGAGCTGAAGCCCAAGGTTGAGGGGCCTTGACCCTGCCCCCAGAGATGGCACTTTCAACTTGGACTCCTATCCTCCTAAATTGTAAGAAAATAAATCCCTATTGTTTAAAACCACCCGTTGCGGCACACTTGTATACACACGTATATAAACAACTGACAGAATCAAGTATTAAAAAAACTGACAAAATAAAGTATTGGAGAGGATCTGCAAAAACTTAAAAGTTCATTCACTGTTGCTGGGATTACAAAATGCTACAGCTAGTTTGAAAAACAACTGACTTTTTATTTTAAAAAGGAGCTGTAGTGGCAAATTGTATAAGACATTTGACTGCTAATCAGAAGGTTGTCAGTTCAAACCCACCAGCTGCTCTGTGGAAGGAAAATGGGGCAATCTACTTCTGTAAAGATTTACTGCCTTGTGGTGTGCACCTGTGGTATATTCTATTAGAGCAGTACTAGAGGACTGAAACAATATTGTACATGTTTTATGTTCTTTTTAGCCATGGAAAGGTAGATGGTATGTGTGTGTGGTAGTTATGTCTGTGTGTTAACTTAGCTGGGCCTGGTTGAGTGGCTGGGCAGCTGATGGTAGTTATTCCCCATGATGAGACTGGCAATCAACTCCATGGTGGGATCCACCACAAGTAGCTGAGTAGCTGCCTTTGGGATGTGATCTGCTTCCTGTATATAAAGAGAAGCCTTGGGAATGGTCTCTAGCATATGGCACCTTGAACCTTGCATGTAGCTGTGTCATTGTTCAGCAGCCTGCCATGCTCTGCCGACCTTGGGACTTACAATGGTCTTGAATTAATGGCCTGCCATGTGATTTGGTAACATCAGGACCATGACTTTTTACTTGTCAACCTTGGGGCTTCTCAGCCTCAGCAGCCAGCAGCTGTCTGAGTGAAGAAATGCCTCTAGCTCCTGCGGGCCGGGAGCAGGAAGCAGAGCTGGACCCCAAGGTTGAGAGGCTTTCACCTATCCCCTGGAGCCTGGCACTTTGAACTTGCACTTAAAGCCTCCAAACTGTAAGAATAAACTCCTGTTTGTTAAAGCCATTTCATTTGTAGTAGTATATTCTTGTCAGAGCAGCACTAGGTAACCAGAACAGTGTATGTGAAATTATTTTTTATCTACTTTGTATTGGTTTCTTTATACTCATAATATCTAATTATAATAATTATTTATGTATTCTAGATATAAGTCCTTTATCAGATACATAATTTGTAAATATTTTCTCCCAGTATGTGGTTTATTGTTTTAGACTGTCTTTTGAAAAACAGTTATTTAAAATTTTAAAAAGCCCAGTTTATCCTTTTTTCTTTTATCATTCATTATCATCATGCTTTTTTATGCCATATTTAAGAAATCTTTGCCTAATCTACGGTCATAAACGTTTTTCCTATATTTTCATCTAGATGGTATATAGATTTAGCTCTTAAATTTAATTTTATTTATGAATTATGGTCAAGGTTCTCTGGTAGCATAGTGGCTAAAGCACTTGACTGCTAACCAGAAGGCTGGCGGTTCAAACCCACCAGCCACTCCTCGGAAGGAAGGTTGGGCAATCCTACTTCCGTAGTGATACTGCCTCGGAAACCCAAGGAGGGGTCGCTATGAGTCGGGGCCGACTCGACGGCACATAACAACAACAACAACAACAACAACATGGTCAAGGTTGAGTTAATTGTTGTAGGTGTTATTAATTTAGGGTAAAAGTCCATGTTTATTAACATGAATATTCAGTTTATGCCACATCTTATTTTTTTTCTCCATCCAATTACTTTGACATTTTTATTGCAAATAAATCTATTAAATATTTATGGTTCTACATAAAAACTTTCTATTTTCTTTGATTTGTTTATCTTTTACCCCAAGGAGATAAATACTTTCTTAACAGTAAAAACTGTGAATCATACAAAACAACATATTACTACGAAAACTAATATCTTAATGGCAAAACACTAGAGGCATTTCCACTAAAATGAAGAATAATTCACTATTATCATATTATAATAGTAATGTATTACTGTTGTTCAATATTTTACTAGAGATATTGTTGTTATGTGCGTCTAGTCGGCCTGACTCACAGCGACCCCTCCCTGGGTTTCCCAGGTGGTATCATCACTACAGAGGGAGCTCTGATAGCCTAGTGCCTAAGGCACTTCGCTGCTAATCAGAAAGCTGGCGATTCAAACCCACCAGTCACTCCTTGGAAGGAAGATGGGACAATCAACTTCCATAGTGATACTGCCTTGGAAACCCAAGGAGGGGTCGGTATGCGTTGGGTCCGACTCGACGGCACATAACAACAACGACATCACTACAGAAGTAGATTGCCCAACCTTCCTTCTGAGGAGTTGCTGGTGGGTATTAGCTAATGCAATTAGGCAGAAGAAATAAATTAGAGGCAGAAGAGATGGACAAGCCAAACCAGAACTATATTTCTTTGCAAATGATATGATTGTGTACCTGAAAAACTCTAGAGAATCAATGACAAAACTAACTCAATATAAAGGAATTAAGTAAATTAGTAGGGTGCAAAATTAATATACAGAAATCTATATAAAACTCTAACTCTCTTCTATTGAGTCATTTCCAACTCATAGAGACCTCTCCTTGGATTTGAGAGCCAGTATCTCTACTGAAATAGATTGCCCAATCTTCCTTCTGAGGAGTGGCTGGTGGGTTTGAACTGCCAGCCTTCTGGTTAGCAGTCAAATGCCTTAGGCACTACACCACCAGAG
>NW_006921727.1:7543600-7554706 GCF_000298275.1 Orycteropus afer afer | reverse complement strand
TTTTTTTTTTTTTAATTTTTTGGTTAAGAGTCAGATGGCAAAAATTTGAGGCTGTGAGCCCTAGAGTGTCTGTTGAAACTATTTAACTACTTAATTCTGTTATTATGTATGAAAGTAGCCATTGTTGTTGTTAGGTTCCAGTCAGGTTGTCTCCCACTCTTAGCAACTCTATGTACAACAGAACAAAACACTGCCTGGTCCTGTGCTAGCCTCACAATACTTGCTATACCTGAGTCCATTGTTGTAGCCACTGTGTCAAGCCATAAGTGATACAAAAACAAATAGATTTAGCTATGAACCCATAAATCTTTATTTACAAAAACAAGCAGTGGGCCAGGTTTGATGTTCAGTTAGTTTTCCAACCCCTGAGATAATTAGGGAAAAAGAAATTATAACAACATAGAAAATATGATAATTTTGGAATAAGAAAGAAGGAAAAAAATAAGAAAATTAGTATATACTTACTAATTTTTGCAAAATGAGAGATGAGCGTAAACCAAAGACTAGTAAGATTGGTAGCCTGAAGTAGCAGGTGAAAAAGCTGAAAGGAAAGGGGAAAGAAAGGCACATCTGGTTAGCATAGCTCTTTGTACAGTTTTTCCTTTTGGGACCATGTTCACATTTCACATAACCAAAAACTGAGAATAAGTGAAATCAACAAAAATGGAAAAAGCCACAGTGAAATACAACTAGAAACAAATGAACTAAGCTGCATTATTAATGATTAACATATCTATACTAAAGAGGAGAAACAGAAAAATAAAACTTATATCATAGTATTTGGATTATATGCCCTCAAGATAAAGAAAAAAAAATTCTAAGCAAATATTTAACTTTAGTTTTAGGCTTCTTTTATGCGGAGACATGGGTTCACAATTCTGGAATTATTTCTGTGTATTTTAGGATTGAGCAAATAAGTATATATCTTGGAGTTAGTAGGGACCTCACTGTTGGCAAAATAATGTCCAAATATAAAAAGGATGTAATGAATCCTGAGGAGATGGATGGAATTGGATGTATCAAAGTCTGCTCATGGTTCTTAATAAATAGAGAAATATATATTTGTGTGTTTTCACTGTGTGTGTGTTTTATTTTTCTGTGTTGGCATGCTGAAAGAATCTAGAAACGATGACACTCCTGATCTGGAAAATCATATTGTAGCTAACTCAAATAACAAGATTGCTTTTGGGAAATAGCACCGAAGCATTTAAGAAGAAAGGGGAATCATGGCTTGAAGTTACTCTCAAATGATTCAGAAAGAAATTATACAGATATAAAAATAAATATAGAATAGAATAAAACAGATGTGGTAAAATATTCATTTTAACATTTGTGAAATCTGAGTGTAAGGAGTAAGAAAAATTTTTGTACTACTGTTGCATCTTTTCTCTGCATCTGACACTATTCTTGGAAAAAGAAAAAGAGTAGGAGAAGCTTACTGTATAGTCCTTCCCTAAAGGTAGATACCCTGCCCACTCCAGACCCCAGTGACAGCAGGCTGGGGAAAACCTATCCTTTGAATGCAGATTGAAATATTGTTTAATATGTTAGAGTTGACAATGTAATTTCTAAGTCAAGATTGTTTATAACTTAAAGTGACCACAGGACTTTCTATTACTACAAATTATGAGAAAAGCCATAGATCCTGCTAGAATTTTATCCTCCAGGAAGCAAAACTTTGTCTCACTGGTGAATACATTTTAAATAGATGACAGAAGACAAAAATAAAGTTGCACTTTTATTACAGAAAATAAAATTAAATATTGATACCAGGTACATGTCATTTCCAAACTCTGTCGCTACAGTGATATCAAATCACATATCCTCTACACTTGTGTTCAAGTTAATAGTTTACAAATAATTGTCAAAACAATTCACACAACTTATATTTACATCAGACAATATCAATTCATTACTCTATTTTTTTCCCCAGAACAACTAAAGCTATACTGTGGAAATCTTGACATCTTATTAAAATTGGGGCATGTAACACATCAAGGCTGAATCTTTCAAAGAGGTTATCATTCAAAGATACGTAATCACTTATCATACTACTTTAAACTGTATTTATGTTTCTCATTTCCACAAGAAGTTTGCCAAACTGAAGGAAAAATAAATAAATAAAAGAAAAAGAAAAATTGGCCTTCTCCTTGTCAAAAAACTCTCCGTAAAATAGAAATTAGCACTTTTCCCTTTTCATTCGTAAAGAAACTAACATAAGAAAAAGTTGAGTTTCCCATGAGTGAGTGGGTAAAGTTTGATAGTAAAGTAAATCCCTTGTTTATTTGCTCTTGTTCTGAGAGTTGGTTTTGTCCCATTTCAATGTCTTATTTTGAATGAAATATTCCATGCCCCATTTGGAACCATCCACTTTTAATCTGCTTTCATTCTGGTTTATTTAAATACAGTTTTGAAGGTGGGAAGGAAGTTTGAGAGATGAAGATATCTTCAGGAAAAAAAAAAAATTATGTTTTTTATTTTCTGAATTTTGTTTATCTAAATATAAAAAATAATATTCCATGCTTCTAATTCATTATTACATTACCCATCTGTCTATGTCTTGGCTCAAAGCATTCATTTTCAAATTGAAGAAAAAATCCTAATCAGTTAGTTTGGATTCTAATTCTGTTTGATTTTTAAAAGACTGAGGCATTTGGTGCATCAAAAGTCTTAAAAATTGGAATGAAAAAAATGAGACACTAGCCTGCTGATGATTTTATAACACATCTGTGTTCTTATTTATACTACTGTAAGCAATGGCATTTAAAATACGTCTTTTGAAAAATAGGGCAAATAGTAAAAACATTAAAATGATATTTATAATAAAATTATTTTTAAATAAATCTATTATCCAATTCATATAATTTTCTTTAGTTTTTCAACAGGATTTCTTGACAATATGTTTAAATTTTATCTTAATACTTAAATGCAAACATAGTATTCATTGATGCAATTTGTATTTGTAATAGAAAGGACAATGAAAGCATTAATTTTGAAAAAATATTTTTAATAACTACATGAAATGCCAAAAAAGAAAAATAAACAGTTGTGTTTTTCTGGGTTGTTTTTTGTTTTTGTTTTTTGTTGTTTTGTTTTTAAAGAATAAATATGCTATGTTATCCAAATAACCTGTAAAATTATTTACCTTATAGCCTTGGAATTCTTTTTGTATCAAAATTTTATATGGAATCTATCACTAAAAGGGGAGCTCTGGTAGCATAGTGGCTAAGACACTTGCCTGCTAACCAGACGGCTGGTGGTTCAAACCCACCAGCCACTCCTCGTATGGAAGGTTGGGCAATCCTACTTCCGTAGTGATACTGCCTCGGAAACCCAAGGAGGGGCCGCTATGAGTCGGGGCTGACTCGACGGCACATAACAACAACAATCACTAAAAGAGACCATATAATTAGTACAGATCTGTTTTTATAAATTCAGATTTGGAATGTTCACTTTTAATCAGTGGGAAAAACTAACATGCTTTGGAAGTACCCAAAACTGTATAAAAAGGATTTTGGATGACAATGCATTGTTATATCAGTTTGAACATCTAATTTGCTTTTTGGTCATTACTGCTGCTATTTTGTTTGTAAAGCATAATCCAGTTAAGATACAATAATTGCAAATAAAGGTATGATGACTACAGCAAAGCACTGAGCATCTGAATCCTGTGCGTGCTACAGTGAGTAGCATAGTTAATTTAAATGGTGCCAAGAAAAATATATCCTCAGCTGTTAAAAAACAAATAAAATAAAAAGACAAAGAAGTATTTTTGCCACTAGCTGATGTTCTGTCTTCTACCCTCAGAGCAGACTCTAATGAGCTAGACTGTTAGTGAAAACTTCTTTCTTTAGTTTAACTTGTATTCCTACTCCACACTTAAACTAAAATTGCTCTCAATGAGGTCAACTCCATGATTCCTTTAATCACGTTGCCTTATGGAACATTGCACTATTATTGCCTCCCTCTCACTCTCCTCCCCACATACTTTATTGCATACTTCTCTAATATCTCTGCTGACTCCTTCTCTACCAACTTCTAAATGTTTGAGTATCCCCAATTTGGAAGGGCTATGCTGGGAGCATTTTGTCATTTAAACTTATACTTATTCACTTATTCACTCATGATATTAAACAGTACCTCAATGGTCATGAGCTCCACATTTTTATCAAAATTTGGTGCTTCCCTAGCATCCAACCTCCTAATCAAGTTGTATGCCAAGAAGCAACTGTAAGTCAATATGTTAAAAAAAAATGAAAATCAGGTTTTGATTTATTTTTTGCCTAACATAATGTCTTCCACCAAACAGTTTTTCTGTTTCTTTACATGATCCCACTATCCAGTTAGAAACTCAAACACAAATACAGGAGTCATTCTTCTTTCTTTCTTTTTAATCTTCTAATGATAGATAAGATCAATTCTACCTCCAAAATATACCTCATATCCATTTATCTTCATCTGCACTGCAGTAACCCTGTTTGTTCTAGCCACCAGATCTCTTCTGAACAGCAGTAGCTTCCAAACGCCTTGCCCACTTACCCTCATCAGGATCCTGGCAGAAAATAGATGGTGTATGCAAAGGTGTGAGCCTGGTTAAGGGACCTACAATGATTGGGAAAGGAGACCTGAATGGCAAGACAAGGGAATGATCATTAGAATCTGGAATGAGCAGTAACAGTAGGAGGGTCACTTGACAGCCGCTAAAGCCTTTGATAGAAGAACATGAAGCTGCCAAACTGTGACTTAGCAGATATGTTACTGAGAAAGTAATTTTCTCCATTTTCTTCCATTCTCTGAATCCTTCCATTGACCCAATTCAATGAGAAACCAAAAGGCCAGAGTGTCTGATATTACCTATAAAGATCAGCTTTCTAGGATAGAGGAAGTGGAAAAGTAGATTTGGAGGTACAGGGAATATTTGACATACTCTACAACAATTCTTTCTCCACAAAGAAAGAAATCTTTAAAAGATTTTGGTTTAAAAAACACTATTTGGACTTTATGAATCCTTTTACTTAAAAATGCAAACTTCTTACCGTGCCTCCTCTTGCTTATATTTTTATTTAAATACTCCTCCTTTTTCCATTCCAGCTACAGTGGCTCAAAACACATGGGCACACTGAACTGACTAAAAGTCTTTGTATTTGCTTCTCCTTCTGTCCAGTATATCTTCATCTTTTTGAAAGCCACAAAGAAATCGATATATAGTGCAAACAATGGTGCTTTTCCTCTCTTAAGATCATCAAGTAGAGCAAGGCAGAAAGGGTTATAGATGTATTTTATGTGTAGCCTATTTATGTGTGTTGAATGTATTTTATGTGTAGCATTTAAGGTAGAAGGAACGACAAGCAAACAGTCTTAGAGCTGGGAATGGGCTTGTCATACTTGAAAAATAACAAGGAGTCCAGAATGACTGGACTAATGTGGGAGATGAAGAGCCCTAGAAGGCGAGTCAAAGAAATCCCCAAGGTCAGATCATGTAGAGTGTTATGAGCCATTGTAAAGATGTTGGCTTTAATTGTGAATGAAACAGGAAGTTGTTGGTAGGTTGTTTTTTTTTTTTTTTTATCAGTGATATGATCTGACTTAAATTTTAGTTGTATAACTCAATTGGAGGTAAAGATAGAAGTAGAATAACTAAATAGTTATTTAGGAGCTAAAGAGGAGGTTTACTGGTGAAGATCAAAGACTTCAGTGTGGATTACACATCAACATAAAGAAAACAAAAATCCTCACAACTGGACCAATAAGCATGTGGTAGTTAAGGTTGTGTGTCAACTTGGCTGGGCCTGGTTGAGTGGCTGGGCACCTGGTGGTAGTTATTCCCCATGAGGAGACTGGCAGTCAACTCCATGGTGGGATCTACTGCAAGCAGCTGAGCAGCTGCTTTAGGGATGTGGTCTGTTTCCTGTCTATAAGAAGCAGCTTTAGGAATGGTTTCCAGTTGATGGCACTCTTGAATCCTACATGTAGCCAAATCATTATTCAGCAGCCTGCCATGCTCTACTGATCTTGGAACTTTCATGGACTTGAATCAGTGTCCTCTCGTGTTTTTTGGTAACATTGGTACTATGCCTTTTCACATGTCGACCTTAGGTTTGTCAGCCTCATTAGCCACCAGCTGCCTGAGTGAAGAGAAGCTTCTAGCTTCTGTGGGCCAGGAGCAAGAGGCAGAGCTGAAGCTCAAGGTCAAGGGGCTTTCACTCAGCCGCTAGAGCCTGGCACTTTGAACTCGGACTTCCAGCCTCCAAAACCACAAAAAAATAAACTTCTGTTCATTAAAGCCATCTCATTTGTGGTATATTCCTGTCAGAGAGGCACTAATAACCAGAACAAAGCAACATCATGATAAATGGAATAAAGATAGAAATTAGATTTCATTTTACTTGGAACCACAATCAACACCCATAGAAGCAGTGGTCAACAAAGTGAATGATATATTGTTTTGGGTAAATTTTCTGCAAAAGACCTCTTTGAAGTGTTGAAAAGCAAAGATGTCACTTTAAAGACAAAGGTGAACCTGACCTCAGCCATAGTGTTTTCCTATGCCTCATATACATGTGAGTGTTGGATAAGGAATGAAGAAGACTGCAGAAGAATTAATGCCTTTGAATTATGGTGCTGGTGAAGAATACTGACTATACCATGTACTGCCAGAAGAATGAACAAATCTGTCTAGAAAAACATACAGGTGGAATGTTCCTTATGAGACAGAATGACCAGAATTTGTCTCTCATACTTTGGTCATTTTATCAGGTGGGACCAGTCCCTAGAGAAAGATACCTGGGTATAGTAGAGGTCAATGAAAAAAAGCAAGACCCTCAACAAGGTGGATTAACACAGTGGCTGCAACAATGTGATTAAACATAGCAATGATTTTAAGGATGGTGCAGGACTGGACAGTGTTTCATTCTATTGTACATAGGATCACTACAAGTCTGATCCATCTCAACAGCACCTAATAACAGTAACAAGCAGGAGTCTATCACTGTGTACATGCTAGATACAGTGGTGGCTCAGACAAGAGACATCATGAACAGTAGTTGGATTTTGGATATTTTGAAGGAAAAGCATACAGAATTTCCTAATGCTTTGGATATTGAATGTGAAAATAACACAGATGTCAAAGACTGCTCCAATTTTTAGCACCTGATTACAAATACATTTTTTTTATTTACTCTCCTTTATAAGTTTTCAAATTGATTCACATACATGGAATTTTATTTCCAGTGATATAGCAAGCATCTTGAAATAGAATACTCAATTGTTCTAAACTCAATTGCCCTAACAACTTGTCTGGCACCTAGGAAGAATTCTGTCAATATTTGCTAAATGACTGAACGTGCTTTGTCCTTTCTTTTTTTATGTTAGTCTTGATGATATATATTTATAGGACAATCTCACTTTACAAACCAATAACAATAAAAAGAAAACCCACAAATTTCTAGTTTGTATACAGAAGAGGTCTCTTGGTGGCACAAGAAATTCGTGCTTAACTTCTAAAGTTTGGTAATTCAAATCCATTCAGCAGTGCCATGGAAGAATGGCCTGTCGATCTACTTCTATAAAGAAAAATTTATGGAGTAATTCTACTCTGGCCCACAAGGGTCACCATGAGTCAGACTCAACTTGATGGCAGTGGGTTTGCAGTTTTGGTTTATACAGAGAATAAGCTATACTTTGGAGCTCTTTCTGGCAAAGGGAATTTTCCACTGGGAGAACCTGAATGTTCTAAATGTTTACAACCATTGTTTCTCCAAAAGTATCCAGCAAAGTACAAACCTCAAACAAGATACTCAATAATTACTTGGTTGATATTAAATGAAGCTGTTAATATTTAGAATGCTTCTGGCATATATCCTATTTGTTGTTATTGTTTTTAGGTGCTGTCAAGTCATCTCCAACTCATAGCAACCCTATGCACAGCAGAACGAAACACTGCCTGGTCTTGTGCTAGCCTCACAATCCTTGCTATACCTGAACCCATCGTTCCAGTCACTGTGTCAATCCATCTTGTTGACTGCCTTCCCCTTCTTCACTGTCCCTCCACTTTACCAAGCATGATATCCTTCACCAGGGAATGGTTCCTCCTGACCATATGACCAAAGTAGGTGAGACGAAGTCTGGCCATTCTCTCTTCCAAGGAGCATTCCAGCTGCACTTCTACCAGGACAGATCTGTTAGTCCTTTTAACAGTCCATGGTACTCTTAACATTCTTCTCCCATTTAGTTTCATTGATTTTTTTTTTTTTTTTTTTTGCTTCACTTTGGATCCTATGTGTGAATTATACTTGATATTTAAATCCTTATGGGACAACTTATGCATTTGTCACCCTGATCTGATTATATAAAACTGGCATTGTGGGTGGGGATAACTGTAATACATTCAGGAATGTGCACTTATTAAAAAATAATAATAAAAATAAACATAAAAATTTTCACCAATTTTATGTTAGAATTTTCTTCTAGCCTTTAGTGAGATATATTTGTATCAAAAATAACTTCAAAACCATTCCATGGTCACTTATGGTTATTAAAAAAACAGTTCTTTCTACTTTGTTCTATTAAATGTAGGGAACATTTTAGCATTTTAAAAATTCTGTCCCATCTTTTTAAAAATTACATACCTTTAAAGAAAAAAAACTATACCCACACACATACGTATATAATTTCCAACTCATAGTGACCACCATTGGATTTCCAAAGTTGTAAGCTGTAAATCTTTATGGAAGTAGACTGCCTCATCCTTATTCTGAAGAGGGGCTGGTTGGTCAATGATAAGTGACCACCAACCTTTTGATTAGCAGCCAAATGCCTTAACCACTATACCACCAGAGCTCCATATATATAGTTCAGAGTTATAGTTCAGTTACATATATATAGTTATACATGCATATAGAAACTGTATACACTATCTTCATTTGACAACTCTAGAGGGAAGATCTTTGTCACAGATTCTGTAGCCCAGTATACCTCAACTCCTTGTTGTCAACCCTTACATGTCATCTATCATCCCCCATTTGTACTTTCTTCTCTCTCTATCTATGCTGCTCTTTATATCCCTCAGAAGTGACTAGGTTTTAATACCATAGTCACTACTCACCAAAGTAGGATGTAGAAAATTTTCTTTCTAAACCCACTGCCATCAAGTTGAGTCTGACTCATGGTGACCCTTGTATGCCAGAGTAGAATTGCTCCATAAAATTTTCTTTATAGAAGTAGATCTACAGGTCGTTCATCCATGGCACTGCTGGATGGGTTTGAATTGCTAAACTTTAGAAGTTGAGCACAAAGTGCTTGTGCCACCCAGGGACCTTCTCTGTATACAAACTAGAAATTTGTGGGTTTTGTTGTTGTTTTTATTGGTTTGTAAAGTGAGATTGTCTTATAAATATATATCATCAAGACTAACATAAGAAAATACATTTTGCCAGTTGACTTTGAAGTCCCCTGAGACTTTGGTCCTGAGTCCCTAGGATATTTCTACTATATATTTGTATGTGCTGTAAAAATATCCATGTACATAGTAGAGCAAACAGAAGACAAAGTTATGAGAACTTCTTAGCCATAACCAAACACCTTGAGAGAATGAATTACTGGGCTTGGGACCCAGGAAAATGCAACATTAATGTGTATGTAATAGTATATACTTTTGTTGTCTGTAATCCTTGTATAGCTCTCCATGCCTTCCTGGAGAAAATTGTGGAACAAAATTCAAAATAATAAAAAAGAACAGGTTTATTGGTCTGAAAAGACTGTTGGAACTCACAAGACTATGACCCTTAGTCACCTTTCAAGTTTGGACCTGAACTCAACCCCATAGCTGAACTTTCAGCCAAACAATAGACAGGTCTATGGAGTGAACTACAACAGCAAGGAGGTATACACTTCTTGGAACAATCGATAATAAGAGATCAAAAGGGCAGGATATGCCCAGGGATAAAGTTCAGAAGGTAGGAAGGAGTAGGAAAAAAACACAGATGGAAATGGTAAATACAGGGAGGAAGTTTGACGTGTGCTGTTACATTGTGGGGACTGCATTTAATGTCATGAAACAAATGTATATGAACAGCTGAATGTAGAACCAGTTTACTCTGCACACTTCCACTCAAATCTCAATAAAAAGTTAAAAAAAAGTCATCAAGTTTAGGATACACCCTATATTAACATGACTTCATTAAAATAATGAAGACAATCCCATTATCAAAAAGGATTACATCCACAGATGAGGTGCAGTGGATTATTTAATATTGCCCTTCTAGCCATACTCTTTGTAACTCCCACCAAATACCTGGGAGGAACTCTGCAAATCAGGTATTTGTGGCCCACCAATGGGACTGGATACATTGCATGACACCTTTGTACATGTGGCACTCTGTAAATAAGGTTTGTGGAACCGTAATAAGGATAAGGGAATTGGTCAGTTTTCCCATCCTGCTAGGCTTGAAAGATGAGCTTTGGTGATGTTGTGGTTGAGACATTTAGCTGCTAACCAAAACATTGGTGATTCAAAGCCACCAGTGTTCTGTGGAAGGAAGATGAGGCAGTCTGCTTCTGCAAAGATTTACAGCCTTGGAAACCCAATGGGGCTTGCTATGAGCCAGAATCAACTTGATGGCTGTGGTGCAGTGAATTACTTGGTATACGTTTTCTAGCCATAGTCTTTGTAACTCCTACCAGATTACTAGGTGGAATCATGAAAATAAAGTGTGTAGAACTTTTTTGTTGGAATTGGTTAGTTTTGTTATGCTGTCAGGCTAAAAATGAGCCTTCCTAGAGACAGAGAGGGGGGTCTCACTGCCATCAAGAGAGAAAGGCTGGAGGTGAAATGGAGTGTGCCATTGTGATAGTTGAAGACGTGTCAACTTGGCTGGACTTCACTTGTGAGTGGTGGTTCCCATGATGGATCACATGACTGCGTCCTAAGTGGCCGGTCAGTCTTGGGGGAGTTTCCCCAGGGGTGTGGCCTACCTGTAATACTATCCCAGGAACAAACTGGAAAAACGGAATTCCAGATATATGCTTCCTGGAGCAAGCAGCTCGCTGCGCACCCCGGAGGAGTCTTTCGGATTCTTTCTTTGTTGGGAACGGTGACCCTGCGTGTCA